>NW_006921655.1:6366650-6374118 GCF_000298275.1 Orycteropus afer afer
TATCTCAGGTTGTTAATGATTCTTCCTCCAATCCTGATACCACGTTTTTCTTCATATAGTCCAGCTTCTCGGATTATTTGCTCAGCATATAGGTTGATCCTGCTGCATAGACATACCTAATAGTTCAGCCTGTCCACCCATCTATCCACTCATATACCCATGTTTGCCTTCGCTGACAACTCAGTACTGTATGTGCAAAAGGGTTCATCTTTGTTGTCTGTACCTCCCACATACCTCTCTCTGTCTTCCTCTTCTTCAATGCCACCATGTTGATCACTCACATTTGGTACATTGCCCTTCTCTTCACCCATATCAATACTTACTTCTACCTATCTAACAGTGTTCCCTCCTCTCCCCTCCCACCCCTGGTAACCAACAAAGAAAATTTCCTTCCATAGATAGACCTTTCCTTGACTTTTACAATATCGGACTAATGCAGTATTTGTCCTTCTGTGATTTCACTCAGCATAATGTCCTCCAAGTTCATCCACATTATGCGGTGTTTTGCAGATTTTACATTATTCTTCAGTGTTGCATAGTATTCCACTGTGTGCATGACCACAGCTTGGTTGTCCATTCCTCTGTTGATTGGCACTTACATTGTTTCCATATCTTTGCTATCGTAAATAGTGCTGCGATGAACATGGGTGTGCATATGTCTATTCATGTCCTGACTCTCACCTCTTTAGGATATATACCTAGTAATGGGATTGCTGGATCAAATGGTATTTCTTTTTCCAACTTTTTAAGGAATTGCCTTACCAATTCCCACAGTGATTGTATTTATTATTTTACAATTCCACAAGCAGTGCATGAGAGTTCCAGTCTCTCCATATCCTTACCAACAATTGTTATTTTTTGTCTTGTTGAACTTTGCCATTAGGGCTAGCTAGGATGAGATGTATCCACCAGCCACTCCTCAGAAGGAAGGCTGGGCAATCTACTTCTGTAGTGATACTGCCATGGCAACCCAAGGAGGGGTTGCTATGAGTCGGGGCCGACTAGACAACACATAACAACAACAGGATGAGATGTATCTCATAGTTGTTTTGATTTGCATCTCGCTATTGACTAATTATCATGAACATTTCTTCATGTCTTTGTTGGCTGCCTGAATATCTTCTTTGGTGAAATGTCTGTTCATGTCTTCTGCCCATTTTTTAATTGGATTGTTTGACTTTCTGATGTTGAGATGTTGGAGTTTTCTATAAATTTTAGAGATCAGTCTCTCATCAGATATGTAATTGCTGAATATTTTCCCCCCAGTCTGTAAGTTCTCTTTACTCTTTTGGAGAAGTCTTTTGATGCACATAAGAATTTAATCTTTAGGAGATCCCAGTCATCTAGTTTACTTTTTGCTGTTTGTGCATTTTGAGTTATGCTTGATAATCTATTTATGCCATAAATTAGGCCCCCTACTTTTTCTTTGATGAACTTTGTAGTTTTAGGTTTCACATTTAAGTTTTTGATCCATTTGGAGTTAATTCATGTGTATGGTGTGAGGTATGGATCTTGTTTCATTTTTCTGCAAATGGATATGCAGTTTTGGTAGCACCATTTGTTAAAGAGACCATCTTTTCCCCATTTAATGGATTTTAACCCTTTGTCAAAGATCAGCTGACCATAAGTGGATGGATCTATTTCTGGGTTCTCAGTTCTGTTCCACTGGTCTGTGTGCTTATCATTGTACTAATACCAGGCTGTATAGTAGGTTTTGAGGTCTGGAAGTGTAAGATCTCCTACTTTGTTCTTCTGCTTCACTAGTGCTTTGATTATCTGAGGTCTCTTTCCTTTCCATATAAAATTAGTGATTGGTTTTTCCAAGTCTTTAAAGAATGTTGATAGAATCTCAGATGGGATTGCATTGAATGTATAGATTGCTTTGGCTAGTATTGACATTTTCACAATGTTCAATCTTCCCACCCATGAGCATGGTATGCTCTTCCATTTATGTAGATCTCTTATGGTTTCTTGAAGTAGTTTTTTATAGTTTTCTTTGTAGAGATCTTTTATGCTCCTGGTAAGATTTATTCCTAAATATCTTATCTTTTTGGTAGCTATTGTAAATGGTATTGATTTCCTTATTTCCTTTTCAGAGACTGCTTTGCTGATGTAGAGGAATCCAGTTGATATTTGCATGTTGCTCTTGTATCCTGCCACTACGCTAAATCTTTCAATAAGTTCTAGTAGTATTCCTGCTGATATCTTGGGTGTTCTATGTATAGGACCATATCATCAGCACATAGGGATAGTTTTACTTCTTCTTTACCAATTTGGATGCTATTGATTTCCCTTTCTTACCTTATTGTCCTGGCTAGGACTTCCAATACAATATTGAATAGAAGTGGAGATAGAGGGCATCCTTGTCTGGTTCCTGTTCTCAAGGGGAATGGTTTCAGTCTCTCTCCATTGAGAATAATGTTGGCTGTTGATTTTGCATATATGCAAAATGTTGAGGAATGTCCCTTCTATTCCTATTTTGCTGAGAGTTTTTATCAGGAATGGATGTTGAATTTTATCAGATATGTTTTCTGTATCTATTGATATGATCATGTGATTCATTTCCTTTATTTTACTTATGTGATGGATTATGTTGATTGTTTTTCTAATGTTAAACCATCCTTGCATACCTGGTATGAATCCCACTTGGTCATGATGTATTGTATTTTGATATGTTGTTGGAATCTATTGGCTAGGATTTTGTTGAAGATTCTTGCTTCTGTATTTATGAGGGATATTGTTCTTGCAGTTTTCCTTGCTGGTGGTATCTTTGCCCAGTTTTGGTATCAGGGTTATGCTTGCTTCATAAAATGAATTTGGTAGCATTCCATCCTTTTCTATGTTCTGGAATAGTTTGAGTAGGATTGGTATGATTGACCCAAAACTCTTTTAGTTTATGTTCAATGTCATGATGAGTTGGTACTCCCAACTTTACCCCCAGGTGACATTTTACCCCAGTGTTTCCCTAGCCAATTATTAGAGATAACAATCTATTGAAGATTTCCTTTGTAAGGAGAATTCAAGAAATGTGAATATTTAGGATAGAGTTGTATTCTGAATTGGGGCATCCTGATGTACAGGCTGAATTAATAAAGGTAATTCAAATTTTAAAAGCACAACTCCCATGTAATTCAAATTTTAAAAGCACAACTTCCTGTGGAACTGTTGAATGAGAAAATTAATTTGAACCAGTTGAATTGGGTTTGAAGCTAAGCTTTATTTTAAATTATTTTTACTCCACCAATTAGACCATATTCCCATATTTATTTCCTTTGATTTTAAAGATTTTGAAAATTCTAACCACTATAGAATTATAGTGGCTAAAACACTTGACTGCTAACCAGAGGGATGGCGGTTCAAACCCACCCTCCAGTCCTCAGAAGGAAGATGGGGCAATCTACTTCCGCAGTGATACTGCTTCGGAAACCCAAGGAGGGGTCGCTATGAGTCGGGTTCAACTCTATGGCACATAACAAAAACAACAAAATAGAATTATATGTGCTCTATTTTCCCCTATTCTTTCTCAGAACCTGTTGGCTTATGAATCTAGATGAGTAAAAAGTTCTGGCTATGACCCAAGTAATTTCCAATGCTCTGTTTCATGTAGCTGGTCTAATTATCGGCTCTGCTTTCCTATCTGGCTGGGAAATACTAGGTAAAGGGTCTGTTGCAAAGAAAACTTTCAATCAGTTATTTTCAAGATGCTACCTCGTTCCCAAGAGATGGTCTGGATGCAGGCCTCTCCTGAGAAGACAGGAGGAACAACCCTAAATATTCCTAATTACCTAGCCCCCAATTATATTTATGAGGATATGTGTATGAATGTGCATATGCATATAACCTATTATCAGGGATAATCTCCAGATAACTCCAAAACTATCTCTGTCCATTTCACCTGCTTTTTCCCTTTGATTGAATATCATAGCCTATCTCCTGGCTTGCTTCTTTTCTTCACTCTGTCCCTATTTTCTTAGTCATCCCATTTGCCATTCTACAGTTTGTACTCACTTTTTATGGAAAATAAGGGACTCATCATACTATGTGTACAAAGTTGACAGGTGCTAATACGACCCAGAGTAATTTGTTATGGAGAGGAAGTGACCATCTTTTCAAATCAAATTTTGGTTCCTGCCTTTCTGCCAGTTTCTGTGTCTCCATGTTACCTTATTACACTATCAGTATATAAACCCTGGCAAGTCACATAGTGTATCAATTATGAGCATAGGTTTTAATGTCAGAGAGACTAGAGCTGAGTTTCAGTTTTGCCACTTACTGTGTGACCTTGGGCATATTATTAGATTTTATTATATCTCCATTTCCCTAATTGTACATGAGGAAGCTAATAATAATACCTACTTCATAGCATGTTTGTGAGAATTGAATAAGAGGGTACAACTATGCACTCATGTCAGCTCAATAAATGTTAATTATAATAATATGAAGAAAGCATTCTTAGAAAACAACTTTGATTATAGAAAGATTATTGATATTGACTTCTGAAATATTTTAATGAAAATGTAAATTAGCTATGAGTCTTCCAGATTTTTTGTTAAATGTTTTACTGTTTCTCCAAATCAGAATTTGATGTACTGTGTAGTTTAGAAGAGTGACAAACCAATAGAGTGGCAATGGTCATCCATGCCAGAGTTTCTATAATACCAACTTTATTTTATTTTTTTTTTATTGCCCCCATAAGCATACTCATGTTTAGAAAATTTGTCCTGATTTTTGGTTCAGCTGTGGTCATCATAATAAGTACAACATATTCTACCACTTAATTCAATGAGCTCCATTTACTAAAGAGATTAAATCCAGTCCAAAGATTCATGGACTGTTTGCTTCATTTAAATGAATCAGTGATTCACAGTTAGTGATCAACCTACTAATACCACCACTCATAAATGGGAATGGGCTGGACCCCTGCTGGCATAATGATCAGTAGAAGGAGGAGTGGGAAGGGCACTGAACAGCTGATGATTCTACTCACTTCTGGAAAGGGCCCTTGAGATGACAGCACATAGGTGAGCAGGGCAAGGCAACTGTGACGCCTCCCTGGGGTCTCTTTGGTGCCAGGGCTTTACAGAGCCTCAGCTGTCAAAGAACAATAAATTTCCCTTCAAAATATAAAACATAAATCAGTGTTTCCAAAACACTGAAAGGCAAGAAGAAACTAAATCCCCATAATAATGAAAAGAATCCTGTTAATTAAATCAGCAAGGTAGAGAGCTTCCCTCCCAGCACACGGCCCAGCTGAACAGTAGAATACCTTAGAGACTGAAACTGAAATCCAAGCTTTTGCTAGGTTACAAGCCAGCATCCTGAGGGAACATTTAGAAAGAAAAAATCCTTAGGAACAGGACAAATAAAAACAATTTTTTTTTTAAAAAAAAACCAAGTTGTACTTAGATTATGTTTATCTGGAAAGGGAAGTTACAAAACAAATTGTAAACCATCCTCAACCTATTTGTGCCAACACTTTATCAGATTTGCCACCAGTTCAGGGTAAGCTGAAGGCTGAATCCCTGTTAACTAAAGCAAATTCACAGGATATTTAGAGGAAAGGAGAGAGAGATGTCATGTCCTCTGATATATATATATATATATATATATATATATATACATATACATACATACACATACACGCACACACACATAGACACACACACACATTGTTGTTGTGTGCCGTCGAGTCGGCCCCGACTCATAGCGACCCCTCCTTCCTTGGGTTTCCGAGGCAGTAGCACTACGGAAGTAGGATTGCCCAACCTTCCTTACACACACACACACACACACACACACACATATACACACACGCACATATATATATACACACACACAGATATATATATATCTGTGTGTGTGTGTGTGGTTTTTTTTCCCCAAGCCTCTTCTGGCCTATTTGGCTCTTGAACATCCTGGATCTGGATCAGGGTAGTTTACAATAATGATTAAGTGCTTACTTCACACATCTTTCCTTTTGTCCTGCAAAATTATTAATATAGATTTGTGGGCTTTTTTTAATGCTTGGTTAATTGGCTGGTGTGCTAAGAGAGTCTGTTGCTGCGGTTAAGGAAGGCTGGAAAAAACAGAGGTTAAGGTTTCTTAGGGAATCTGTCACATTTGGGAATTAAGGGCCATATAATATTACTGCCCTCAAGCTGCAGATAGCAACTTCCATTCATACCAGTGAGAGCCCTCACTCAGATGAAGCCACTCCCTTTCATAGCCCCAAGTCAGCCTTTGATTTTGCTCTCCAAGCCTCTCAGAACCAAGTCTCTTCGATCCATAATCTTCTAGCCTTTAAATCGTTTTTTACGGCCAGGAAAAGCATCTTTCAAATGGACTGGAGTCCATTCATAGAATCTGAGACCTCCCTTTAGGACTTGCCCCTATTTGAAAATATAAAAACTACTGAACTCTTCTAGACTTCCACATTTTACTATCTTTCACTTACTGATTGATAGCATACTAGCTATTGTATCAATATCTCTGAAAAATGCTTTATGCGTATCATAGAACATATCTGTGATACATCAAAGTTCATTCAGATTTATATTTGCCTATAGCATTGATGTGTTTTTCAGTACTTTTGGCAGGAGAATTTTCCTACCGTAGTCTGCATCCTCCTTTCACTGCCTTCCTTTGTTCAGTCCATAACCTCACATGCCCATGCTTAATAAAATCATTTTCCATATTGAAGGTAGCTAGAGCCCTGATGGTGCAACAGTTAAGCATTTGGCTACTAACCAAAAGGCTGGAGGTTTGAACCCAGAAACTCCTTCTCAGGAGAAAAGACCTAAGGATCTGCTCTTGTAAAGATTATAGCCTAGGAAACCCCACGAGGCAATTTTTCTCTGTCATAGAGTGTCTCTGTGAGTTGGAATGAACTCCATGGCACACAACAGTTATACTGGGAGGCCAAATAGTAGGGTGTCATTTTTATGTTGATAAGGAGAATTAGGATCATAATGCAGAGTGGCCAGGAGTTCTGATGGTGTAGTGCCTAAGGCACTTGACTACTAACCAAAAGGCTGGCACTTCAAACCCAACAGCTACTCTTCAGAAGGAAGGTTGGGCAATCTATTTCCATAGTGATACCTCCTCAGAATCTCAAGGAGGGGTCACTATGAGTCAGACTAGACTCGATGGCAGTGAGTTTGATTGGTTTTGACAGAGTAGCCACACCTCAGCTCCCACAATACCAAGCCCTTTGACTTTAGAGGTGAAGGATGCAGGAACAAAGGAAGTAGCCAAAAAACATGGCTCATTCTCAGCTAAGAAAACCCAAACCAGGCAGGAGTGCATGGAGGGATGGACACAGGGAAGAGATAGCTATCGGGAGGAAGTAGGAGGGGAGATGTTGCATTATGGTAAACTGTGGTCAATGTCATGAGACAAAGTATATGTGAACTGCTGTATGGAAAGTGTATTTGCTGTGTAAATTTTCACCCAAATCACAATAAAATAA
>NW_006921655.1:6374297-6387949 GCF_000298275.1 Orycteropus afer afer
CCAGCCTTCTAGTCAGCAGTCAAATGTCTTAGGCACTATGCCACATTCTCAGCTACTCATGACTGAAGCATCTTTAAATGGTAGCAAGTGGAGATCCAGTTTCTTTGATTCTCAAGAGTGAAGCAAAACAAGATGGTGGCTGGATGAATTCTCACTCCTAGTGGCATCCCTCTGATGACTTGAACCTGTCCTTACAGTGTTATGAATCATGGTCTGATTTTCTTTGAGCACAGGGTGTTTTGTCCTTTGGACCTTTCACAGTAGTACTTGTGTGCATAAAAAATATAACAAGTTTGTTTGCTTTTTTAATGTGTGTCAAGTCAAGAGACATTTAAGGTAACAAGATACTATCATGAATAATGAGAGTATGTATGTTTAGGTGTGTGAACACATGTATGTGTAAATTCAATGTGTGTGCATGTATGTAAATATTTATGAGACATATTTTGTGGTCTTTACTATATAACTTCTCCCTGCATGACTTTAAGGAAATAGTTGCTTTAACATGTTGCTATTTGGAAATGACTAGTAGTTGAGATGGAGTCGCTGTATGGTGCAGATGCTTAATGTGTTCAACTGCTAATCAAAAAGTTGGCAGTTCAAGTCCACCAGAGGTGCCTCAGAAGAAAGTCCTGGTGATCTGAAAAATCAGCCATTGAAAACCCTATGGAGCACAGTTCTACTCTGATACGCGTGGCATCTCCATGAGTAGGTAATATAAAAGCGCTGTTTCACTGGCATCATTAATGAATATCTGCCACCACAGATAAATGACCGGACTTCAATTAATGTGGAATAACCTTTAAGTGCAGTGTGGTAACTCCTCTTAAAGACTGACATCTGTACTTATTTAATGGAGAATTTTAGGCTAAGTCTAGATTTTCACAGTTCCAAAATGAATATTGTTGTTGTTGTTGTTATGTGCCATCGAGTCAGACCCAACTAATAGCACCCTGTCCTTGGGCTTCCGAGGTGGTGTCACTATGGAAGTAGATTGCCCAGCCTTACTTCTGAGGAGTGGCTGGTGGGTTTGAACCACCAGCCTGGTTAGCAGTCAAGTGTCTTAGGCACGATGCTACCAGAGCTACCACCAAAATGTATATCTGGCCAAAAGTTCAGTTTTAATTTTTAAAATATTATCTTTTCAATTTCATCTTGGACTAACTTGGAAAAAATCATCTTGATAACATTTAGTGAGCATCTACTCTGACCAGGCTATTAAGATGGGTGCTAGGGGCCAAATAAGGTAGAGAGCTAGATGATAGCCGTAAGAATTTCATTTTAAATAGAATAGTAAATTAAATATTAGAAAAAGCACTATAATTTTTTTACCTTAATGTTTAACTATATTCTTTGTGTTATTTTGCATATCTGAATACAGTATAACTTCCAAATAGCTTTTTCCCCTGTGTGTTATAAGTTGCTGAGTGATTAAACCAAAGGCAGGTGTGGACAATAGAAACAAGAACCAAAAAAAGGGGGGGAAGGGTAACCCTCTCCACAGCGTGAGGGATGACTGTGACACACACCACCGTTTTCCATTAACAATGACATCACTTTGACAGTTTAGCACTTTTATTTTGTGAAGTGGGGGTGGGAAGCAAGCAAGTATTCTGATTGGAAATGTTCAAAGACAAACTTAAAACTGGAAAATATAAAGTTTGCATTCCTTTATCTATTTAGATATGACATATTAAAATTTTGCAAGGCAGGTAATGCAGAGCTTGTTTACTCCTTCTCAGAAGGTGGCAATCTCCAAATGCTTTTATGTCACCTGGTTGCCAAGCCCTTGAGACTTTTCCAGGAACCAAATTCAGTTAACTTTCAGTGGCTTCCCCATCCCTTCTGGTGTTCAAAAACGAAAGGAAAAGGTCCCTGCACCTTCTTGTCTCCTTCCTTTATTGTACAGTTTGCTTTGTTTGTTTGATTTTAAAACTGCCATTATGTGAAAGTGTTGCAAGTATAAATAATTGAGAAGATAACTCTGTAGGGAAACCACTTTCGCTGCCTTTGTGCAAAGGCAGCTCATTATGACTCTGAGCTGCAGCATTCCATAAGAGCAATTATGCAACATCAGTATGTCATGGATATTAACCAAGGGGAGTAGATAAGAGATGGGAAAATAAGTTTGCAACTTATTTAATTAAATTTATTTGGTTTTTCAAATAGTTCCTCTTGTGTGTAATTTACCCAGCCACTTCATGGTTGCTGTAGTTGTTGCAGGACTGTTGTTTAGTGTTTGTATTTTGGCATTACTTCTCAATTCTGTATGAAGCTAAGAAGTATTTATATTGGGGTTTAATTTCCACCCAAGGAGAGGTTACCTATGAAAATGGAACTATAATTTGGTCATGAGGTTTTTATCCCCTCTAGGGCTTAGATAGCCAGTTAATATATGTTAATACACCAAAGTGAACAAAAGGTTAAATAAGTGGGTCAGGCTCAGAACGAGTCCTGTATTGCTTACTTCTGCTTAAACGAAAGGAAAAGCCCATAATGGCGCTTGCCTGACTTCCACCCCCATCATTTTAAGAATTGCTTTGCCAATCCTTCACAGCAAATAGTAATTTTAAGTGGACCAAAACAGAGCTCAGGGTGTTTGCACTCCATGGTAATGATAGAGTAGCTGTGCTCCCTGGAGTCAATAAGCCCAACGATTGAGTCATTTTTGCCTCCTGTGAGTGAATCATTGCTGTTAGCCTGAATGACAGAATTGCTTATAGAACCAGAGCCCTTCACCTGGCTGACCTCATCCTGGGACAGTAAGGTTCAGATGGCAGGCAGGTGGTGTTTAACACAGTAATAGTAAAAGCTGAATTTGTACTTGTAGACTCTATAAACAAGAAAGTTGAATTGTTGGGGTGAAAGAAGCAGGGGGAATTTTATGTACATTGATATATATTATCCAAAGCAACACTGTCTCTTTCCTCTTCTCATTTCCCCTTCTAATATCCCTCCTCCCACAGTCTCTCTCTCTCTTTCTCTGTCTTCACTTCCCACAGTGCCCCCTCCACACACGAGTCTCCAACACATGTAATAGACATTCTAAAGTTAGATTGCCATAGCCTGATCTCAGTCCTGGTTAATGAAGGATGAGAGGGTGTTGCCAAAACAAAACAAAACAATTGTCACATTTAAGGTTATATTCTTCAGTTTCTAACTATTACTTTGAAGCAGAAATTTTAAGCATAGCAAAATAACCAATGATAGATTTGTTTTTTAAAATGATATTTCATTGAGTGGGAAAATATGAGAAATCTAGGGAAAGATTAGAGAAAGCGTGCTAATGATCAAATTACCCTTGAGGTAGAAAAGCTCTAATGGATCTTTCAGCTGACATGTTTTTGGGGACTGGGCTCTACGGACTAGGTGGGTTTTATAATCATACTGGGAAGTGGAGTTGTTATGAATCGACAAGATGTGAAACACGAGCCCTATAAACAGTACTTCGTGTCTGCATCTTACATGGAGAAATATGTAATGGAAATCCTCTTTTTGAGTTGATAAATGGTTTTAAAATGAAATTTCTGTTAAAATCCAGAATTCCAATACTTGGATCCCTGTTGTTGTTGTTGCTGTTATGTGCCATCGAGTTGGACCCGACACATAGTGACCCCTCTTTAGGTTTCTGAGGCGGTGTCACTACAGAAGTAGATTGCCCCATCTTCCTTCCGAAGAGTAGCTGGTAGGTTTGAACCGCAAGCCTTCTGGTTAGCAGTCAAGTGCCTTAGGCACTGTGCTACCACAGCTCCCACTTGGAACCCTTGTTGTTGTTGTTGTTGTTATGTGCCGTCGAGTCAAACCCGACTCATAGCGACCCCTCCTTGGGTTTCCGAAGCAGCATCACTACGGAAGTAGGATTGCCCAACCTTCCTTCCGAGAAGTGGCTGGTGGGTTTGAACCGCCAGCCGTCTGGTTAGCAGGCAAATGTCTTAGTCACTATGCTACCAGAGCTCCCTAGTGCCCCTTAAAATCTTAGTAGCTAAATTAAGCCTGGAGATTCATAACATATGTTAGGCTATGTCTTACTACCTAGTGCTATTGTAACTCAAATGCCACAAAGAAGTCACTTTAAGGAACACACATTTATTTTCTCATAGCTCTGGAGGTAAAAAGTCCAAGTAAGGTTCTCAGCTATGCCAGCTCCTTTCTTAACAGTAACCTAGGATATTTCTTGGTTCCTTGGCATCCCTTGGCTTGTAAACTGTCCCCACATGGCATTTGTCTTCCAGTGTGTGGGTGTCTCTGTGTTTATATTAGTTTTTTTATAAATCAGAAGTGATTAGGTTTAGGATCCACCCCATGATATGTTCTCATTAACATAAAAAAAGAAAAAGAAAACATAATTTTCAATCATTATTACATCCACAGGTGCAAAACCCAAACCAAACCCACTGCCGTTGAGTAGATTCTGACCCTTTAGATTCGTAGCAACACTTTATGATATAGAACTGCCACATAGGATTTCCAAGGCTATCAATTTTTACAGAAGCAAACCGCCTCACCTTTCTCCTGGTGAGCAGCTGGTGGGCTTGAACCACTGACCTTTTGTTTAGCAGCCTAATTATTTAACTACTATGCCACCAGAGCTCCTTTTCCACAGGTACAAGGGCCAGCATAGATTTTGTTTTGTTGTTGTTATATGCCATGGAGTTAGACCTGACTCATAGTGACCCCTCTTTGGGTTTCCGAGGCAGTATCACTATGGAAGTAGATTGCCCAACCTTCCTCCCAAGGAGTGGCTCATGGGTTTGAAGGGCCAGCCTTCTGGTTAGCTGTCAAATGCCTTAGGCACTACACTACCAGAGCTCCTAATACAGATTTTAGAAGGAAACAGTTCAAGTTGTAACAGGTTGTGACAACCTGCAAAAACAACAAAGAAAAAAAAATCAACTTCACTTTGCTTAACTTAGTGCTTATCCTTATTTATTTAATGTAGGACCTCTCTTTTGGAGAAGCATCTATTAGCACTGGTGTCCTTCAGAATACATTTTGGGAAACACTTCCTTACAAAGGTGTTGTTGTTATGTGCCATCGAGTTGTCTCTGACTCATAATGACCTTATGTACAACAGACAAAACACTGCCCAGTCCTGTACCAGCCTCGTGATCCCTATTATATCTGAGTCTATCGCTGCAGCCACTGTGTCAATCTATTGTTGAAGGCCTTCTCATTTTTCATTGACCCTCCATTTTACCAAGCATGACATTCTTCTCCAGAGAATGGTCCCTTCTGACAACATGAACAAAGTAGGTAAGACGAAATCTGGCCATTCTTGCTTCCAAGGGGCATTTCCACTGCACTTCTTCCAGGACAGATTTGTTAGTTCTTTTAGCAGTCTGCGGTACTTTCAGCATTCTTCACCAACATGGCGACTCATAAACAGTTGACTCTTCTTCAGTCTTCCTTATTCATTGTCCAGCTCTCACATGCGTATGAAGCAATTGAAAATACCATGGCTTGGGTTAGGCACATCTTAGTCTTCAAGGAGACATCTTTGCTCTTCAGCACTTGCAATACGTCTTTTGATGTCTTGGCTGCTGCTTCCATTGGCGTTGATTGTAGAACCAAGCAATATGAAGTCTTTGACAATTTCGATCTTTCTCCATTTATCGTGATGCTTCTTATTGGTCCAATTGTGAGGATTTTTGTTTTCTTTATATTGAGGTATAACCCATACTGCAGACTGTAGTCTTTAATATTCATCAGTAAGTGCTTCAAGTCATTCTCACTTTCTGCAAGCAAAGTTGTGTTGTCTGCATATCTAAAGTTGTTAACGAGCCTTCCTCCAATCCTGATGCCACGTTCTTCTTCATATAATCCAGTTTCTCGGATTATTTGCTCAGCATACGAATTGAATAGGATGGTAAAAGGATACAACCCTGACACACTTCCTTCCTGATTTTAAACCATGCAGTAGCCCCTTGTCCTTACAAAGTAAAGAGAAAAAAATATTTTAAGAAAGTTTCCTATCTCCTTTTCTTTCTCCATCTTACAAATCTTCCTGCTTCAGTTCCTATTCTCCATTTCTCTGTTCCAACACACAAAAAAAACCAACCATAATATCTCACTGACCTCAGTTCCTATTCTTTCTGGTTATCCTCTCAACTTGAGTCAACCACACTTACAATGCCAAATATTAGCTCTGTTGCATACTGTACGTACTGTTTCTAGCCTAGAAAAGTCTGATGTCTGCTTTTTGCCAAGTCAAGTCCTTCTCCTCCTTCACACGTGCATCCAAGATTTGCCTGACTACTCTGATGCCCAAATGGGTTCACACTTTTAAACTAATGTCTGTAGTCTGTATCTTTAGTTGTGTCTGAGTACAAATATAACTAGACCAGAGCACGAAAGCCAGTTATTTCCTGTCTCAGCTCTGCCCCACTCTAGGGCAAATGATTTCATCAGGAATTCAGCTATGCCATTTGAAAATGAGAACAAGAAAATCCCTCAGGATGCTGTGATTTTTAATTCTGTGTTAATTATAAGATGAAGGAACCCAATTTTCATTCATAAGTTCAGTTATTCACTCATCAAACATTTTATTAAAAATGTAGTATTTCTACGGTAAAGAATTAAGCTGTGGTCCCTGATCTAAGACTACCTAGTGGGAAAGGCAGGTAAGTACATTGTGACTGTGATATTGAATAAATGCTGTGAGTCAGTAGCTAGTAGTTCAACTGACTTGGGAGGTCCTTCTTAATTAGACTACAGAACCAAGGAAGTTTCTCCTAACCAGGTGCCCTCTGATAAGAATTTTGAAGAGTGTGTTGAACAGATGCCCGTGAGAAGAAGAGCATTCTAGGCAAGGGCAACAGTATGGTTTTAATAGTTAGCATATTAACTTTGTTGATTAATTGGTTTGTTTGTTTGTTTATATATTACCTGACAGCAAAATAAGACTCTGTGGCAGTTCAACCAATTTCTAAATAAATTGTTTCTTGATAACTGATGTTACTTTATATTACTGTGAGGATGGAGAAAATGCAAATGCTATCATTTCTATTTGTAATGATAACCTTAAAATTCTTTAGGAAATTCTGATAGGAGATGTGAATCTGAATGTGCTCTGAAAATTCTATCAAGTTTGTGTACAATGCGTTTACTTACTTTTCAATTGGAGATTACAGCTTTGAGTGGAATGTCAGAATCAAAGAGTTTATGTCTTTGCTTTTTTTTCGCAAATCAGGAAAAAGAATCCACTAAGTAACCCTTTAAAGCTAAAATATTTAAGGACTAAAGCAGATGTGGCCTAACTGCTGGTTTGCAAGGTCTCTTGTGGTTTATAAAGATATATTTTATGTCTTTTATGATTACGGTATGATGCTAAAATTTTGTGAGTAATAATACCATCACATTGGAAAGACTGCATATAACATCTCTGGAGAAGACAGAGTGCTACCTGGCTGTCAAATTAAATGATGTTTAATTTGCTATTAAGAAAAGCAGTCAGAAAATTTTATTTGGAACTTGGTCTTTGATGTTTGAACATCATGTATGTGAGGACAGTACGTCATATTGATTAATAGAATTTTTCTTTTTTTTGCTTTCAGACACAATAGAATATATTTTCATAAGTCTTTAAAAATTATTGTTAGATTTATAATTGTTAGAACTGTAATTTATTTAAAGTGATTTTACAGTTTTTTAGATCTTTGATTTTCTTTTTTCATTGGCATTTTTACAAGATGCCAATATAAACTGGTTATATAACATTTGGTTTAAATTGAGTGAAATCTATAACATACATGCATATTTATGGTATTTTGTTTATTGGATCTTTTTCTTAATGTCACTTGACTGTCTGTGTTTTAATCTACTTTTTTTTCATATTCTGGGTTGAAGCCACTCTAAGGCTTAACACCTAGAAGATTTCTCACTTATGATTCCCTTTCAAAGTGCTAAAATCTCAGCCTCTCAAACAAGAGACCAAGCTACAATTTAAAGAAAGCAGTGATACTGATAAAGGGCCCAAAGAGTGTTGCCACCTTCTGCATGTGTCCTCTACCTCATCCTTTCTTTCAAACCAGCAGGAAATTTTGAAAAAAGGAGAAGAGCCTAGCCCATGTAAACACTTCTGGGATGCCAGTCTGGCCTACTGAAGTATCCCCTGCTGCTTTAGAAAAAGGAACCCCCTCTGACAAATGAAAGGGCCATGGGGACATTCACATGCATAGCACCTTCCCTCCAAACACCAAGTGTCTTTAGATGCTGGTGTTGGATTGGTTTGGCCCTAGTTAAGGAATAGAGACTTGAGCACCATTTGTTTCCACACCATTTTGGGTGAAGTGCTATATTTTTCACTTTCAAAGTCCATTTGAAAAGAAAAATATGGTTTGAAAAGAGGACACAGTTTGGAAGCCATCCCACATAATGGAGTCTGTTTTGAATGTATCACTTTGTCCTATCAATTCTCTTCTAAATTAGGTGTCACTACCTAAAGAAAACCTGCCCTTGATTGTCTTGTACTATTGCTTAAAAATACAGTCTCCCTGATAATGGTTTCCTATACCCAATTTTTAAAACTCTGATGAATTCCACTACTAAATTCACCTGTGTTGGAACACAACTTGTGTAGCAACACACAGAGTGACACATATGTAATTGCTATGGGCCTCTAAATCTAGTCACATAAATTATCTCAGTGTTAAAAGAAAAAGCAAATAGACCTAAGAAATAAAGCCATAGAAACAGAAGATTTTACTGACAATTGACTTAGCTGGCCATTATCAGGTAGAGGGGCTTTCTAGTATCTACAGGATACATGAAGATGAAGTAATTTTTTTTTTTTTTTTTTTTAGAGGAAGCCAGATAGCTTTTACTTGCTGCTACAGCCCTGGCATATTCATATAGCTGGGAGTTTTGAAGGTATTAGAGGGTTTTGATACAAAGTTGCTTCTTTCTAATCTCACTCTTCTTTAGTCCTATGTCTTGGTGGCCTATATAGCTTCTTAGCATGAATGTCCCACTGTCAACTCAAAAGCAACATTTGGAAAACTGGGTTTGCCTTCCCCACAACAGCAAATAGAACTTTTTCCTCAGTTACCCATTTTCATCAACTATATACCATAACATTTTTTATTCTCAGGTTCATCCTCTTAATTTCTTTCATATTTGAATCTCTTCTTTGTCTTCTAACCACAATTCATTAAGCACATCTCCAAACCAAATGTCCCAGTTCTTTTTTATTTTTACCATCTTAATCTGAGCTCACTTTTTCCCCCCTTTTGCCTGGATTAGACAGTAGTTTCCTACATTTTACAGCTCCTATCTTTTCAATTCATCCTGTATACAGCCCTTAGAAAAGAGCTTCCTGAAACACTGTATTTTATTATTCCAGCATTCAAGAATTTCAGTGATTCACTGTATCATTCAAGAACCTCCACCGGTTTTTTAACCTTAGTCATATTTTCCAGTCCAAAACCAATGGAATTCAGGAGCCAGTCTGAAATCAATTATTTCACACTTCCTTGCACAAAATCAGCCCTGGTCAGCTTTGACACTCTTTTAATCTGCTTCAAGTTTTCTCCTCCAAGAATTTGCTGATTACTCTCTTCTGACTTCTTTAATTGACCCCCATCTACACTTACTGAATGTAGACTATGTTGATTTGTACTTACGTGGTCTCAAATTGTGTTTCTCAGTTTGTTTCTGAAGTATAGTGTGTAAAAAACCAAAAACCCATTGCTATTGTGTTGATTTTGACTCATAGTGACCCTATAGGACAGAGCAGAACTGACCTATAGGGTTTCCAAGGCTGTAAATCTTTATGGAAGCAGAATTCCTCATTTTATCCCCACAAAGCAGCTAATGGATTCAAACTGCTGACCTTTGGGTTAGCAGCCAAATGCCTTACCCACTATACCACGAGAGCTCCTTCATCAGGGTTACAGAAATAAAAAATCTTTAAAGACATGAACTGTATTTTTTAAATTTTAATTATAAATAGTGTCATATAAGGAGCTCTAGTGACACAGTGCCTAAGGCATTAGACTGCTAACCAGAAGGTTGGTGGTTCAAACCCACCAGCCACTTCATGGAAGGAAGATGGGACAATCTACTTCCATAAAGATTTACTGCCTCGGAAACCCAATGGGGGTCGCTGTGGGTCGGAATCAACTCAATGGCAGTGAGTTGGTTTTTGGTTGATAGTGTCATATATATTATATATTTATATATTATGTGTGACTTTGTATTATATTTTGTGGTTAAATTTATCTTTCATTGAGTATTAAATGTGGAAGATTTATCTATCTGTCACATATATAGATTACCATGACCTTAAAATTAGAAAATCATTCTAATTTTTTTATGGATGAAAATTGGCCTCACATAACCCCCACTCCTCTATATCTTGCTTTCTCTTTCCACCCTGTTCTGATTACCTGGTGCCGCTCTGAGAAGAAATATACCACAAATGGGATGGCCTTAACAAATAGGAGTTTATTCTTACAATTTGGAGGCTTTAAGTCCAAGTTTAAAGTGCCAGGCTTTAGGGGCTGGGTGAAAGCCCCTCAACCTTGGGGTCCAGCTCTGCCTCCTGCTCCCAGCCCACTGGAGCTAGAGGTGTTTCTTCACTCAGACAGCTGCTGGCTGCTAAGGCTGGAAGCCCCAAGGTTGACAAGGAAAAAGGTACAATCCCAATGTGACCAAACCACACGGCAGGCCATTAACTGAAGTCCATTGTAATTCCCAAGGTCGGCAGAGCATAGCAGGCTGCTGAGCAATGACACGGCTATGTGCAGGGTCCAAGCATGCCATAGTCTAGAGACCATTCCCAAGTCTTCTCCTTGTATACAGGAAGCAGACCATATCCCAAAGGCAGCTACTCAACTGCTTGTGGGAGATCCCACCATGGAGTTGATTGCTGGTCTCATCATGGATAATAACTACCACTAGCTGCCCAGCCACTCAACCAGGCCCAGCCAAGTTGACACACAAACATAACTACCACACACCCCTAGTCTCACCCGCACCCAGAGAATCAGGATCTCATTGGGATACACACACCCCCATGTAGAAAAATCTACACATGCAGTGCCCTGAACATTGAGTATGGAGGTACTTAGTAACTTTTGACTGACCAAAGGGCAACATAGGGTAAAAGTGAGAAATGAGAATAGAAAAATTTCTCTTCTCCCCAGAAAATTAAAAAGGCAGGGAAAGAGCAAGTACTAGAACATGCCTTGTTAAGTGAGTCAAGTACAGATTTTTAGCAATCATTCTTTTTCTTCTTTCTTCTTCATTTTTAGCATTCTCACCAATTTTTTTTTTTTTACTGGCAATTATCTTTATTTAGCTTTGTAGGGTTTTGTTTTGTTTTTCTAATTTTTATTATGATGTGGGTGAAAGTTTACAGAGCACATTCATTTTCCTACAGCAGTTCGTACACATTTTGTTTCATGGCACTGACTGCAATCCCCATGATGTAACAGTTGTCTTCCCACTTCCTCCCTGTAGTTATCTCTTCTTTGTGTCCCTCTTTCCTATGCACTCCTGCTCCCTGACCTATATCTCCTTATGCAAATACTGCCCTTCTGTTTTTGTTCTAAGGAATGTATCTATCTGGCATAAATGTTCACCCTGTATGCCTGTCTACTGTTTGCCTGGAAGCCACAGAAGTAAGTTTAATTCCAGGCCTGAAGGGTAACTAGGTAACCCCATAGTCCCAGGGATCTCACCAGGTTCTACCAGAACAGTAACCTGGTCTTTTTTATGATTTTGAGTTTTATTCCACATTGTTCTCCCACTATATCCAGGATCTCCTGCACTGATCCCTTTCAAAGTGGTTGAGAGTGGTAGGCTGGCACCATCTAGTTTTTCTGGTTTCATGGTCATATAGGCTGAGGTTCGCATGGTCCACTAGTCTCTTGGACCAATTATTTCTATGCATCTTTGATTGTCTTCATTTGTCTTTGCTCTGGATGAGAAGAGACCCATTGTTGCATATAGATGGCTGTTTACAGGCTTTTAAGATCCCCATCGCTACCTACCAAACTTGGATGTAGAACACTGTTTTTGTATACTATGTTATGCCTATTGAGTTTAATGTCCCCTGCAACTATGGTCCTGAGCCCATAGGGCCAACAACTTGCTCCATGAGGATGGTTGACTGTGACTAAGAAGTTATCATAACTTTGTCCCCTGTTCTATTTATATGGACATTCTTATAGCACATACAAATACATATGTAGAAATATTGTCTGTCAATCTTATATATAGTTATGGGCACGTTCCCTCTTGCCTAGATATATCTGATCATTCAGCCTATCTACCCATCTATTTACCCGTAGATTAATGTTTATTATCACGGATAATGCAGTATTACATATGTAAAAGTGTTTATCTTTGTTGTCTATACCTCTTTTATACCTCTCTGTGTCTTCCTTTTCTTTAATATTATTGTGTTTCTCACTTGCTTTTGGTATATCATCATTCCTTCACCCAAATCAATACTTGTCTCTTACCTATTGTAGTAGTTAGGGTTGTGTGTCAACTTGGCTGGGCCTGGTTGAGCGGCTGAGCATCTGGTGGTAGCTATTCCCCATGATGAGACTGGCAATCAACTCCCTGGTGGGATCTACCACAAGCAGCTGAGTAGCTGCTTTGGGTATGTGGTCTGCTTCCTGAATATAAGAAGCAGCTTTGGGAATGGTCTCCACCTTATAGTATGCTTGAACCCTGCATGAGCTGTGTTGTTGTTCAACAGACTCTGCTGACCTTGTGTTGTTGTTCAGCAGCCACACTCTGCTGACCTTGAGACTTTAAATGGACTTGAATTAATGGCCTGCCATGTGGTTTGGTAACATTGAGACTGTGCCTTTTTACTTGACGACCTTGGGTTTGTCAGCCTCAGCAGCCAGCAGCTGTCTGAGAGAAGAGAGGTCTCTAGCTTCAGTGGGCCAGGGGCAAGAGGCAGAGCTGAAGCCCAAGGTCGAGGGGCTTTTACCCAGCTCCTAGAGCTTGGCACTTTGAACTCTAAGCCTCCAAAATTGTAAGAGAATGTACTCCTGTTTGTTAAAGCCATCCTATTTGTGGTATATTCCTGTCAGCACAGCACTAGGTAGCCAGAACACGTATCTAGCAATTTTCCCTCCCTTCTGCTCCCATCCCTGATAACCAACAAAGAATATGTAAACATTTCCTTGATTTTTCACAATAGTGAACTAAAACAATATTTGTCCTTCTGTGATTGACTTATTTCACTCAGCATAATGTTCTCCAAATTACTATTTTTGACCTATGAATCAATTTGTCTAAATATCCTAGAGTTGATGACTACATACACACACACATACGCACATACACATAAACACTTATATACATGTATACATATGTATACCTGTGTATACATGTGTGTGTGTGTATGTGTGTATAAACCAAAAATCTGACTCATAGCAACCCTACAGGACAGAGTAGAACTGCCTCATAGGGTTTCCAAGGCTGTAAATCTTTACGAAAGCCAACTGCCATATCTTTCTCCCAAGGAGAAAATGATGGGATTGAACTACTAACCTTTTGGTTAGCGCAGAGCTTGGCACCACCAGGACACACACACACACTCTCTCTCTCTCTCTCTAAATATATATATCTTTCCTTATCAACCCATCTCCAGCAGCAGTACAGGAAACCTAACCAGGTGTTTATAAATT
>NW_006921655.1:6388390-6400890 GCF_000298275.1 Orycteropus afer afer
TATAATGTTACATATATATCATATATATGTGTTGTTACGTGCTGTCAAGTTGGCTCTGACTCAGCCACCCTGTATAGAAATATTATATGCACACACATACATATATATGGATACATATGGTTGATGACTTCTCAAAGTTTAGCTCAAAGCTCCATTGTTGCAACCCCTTACTTGGTTGACAGGGCATTCCTAACCTGACAGATTTATCCATTGAGAGCAGGATCATGCATTTCAAACCAGTTTAATTCTTACAAGACAATTCATATGGCTTATGTAGATTTTGTTGTTGATTTTTTTTTTTCCCCTATGTGTTTGTTACTCAGTGAAGCCTGTGTCAGTATAAATCAGTGGTAATGAAATCAACATTATGTCATCTTTGATAATGCATTTGTGAAAGCCTTTCTGGACATTTAGTTTAGCTTTTAATGATTGATATTATAGACAGTGAATAAACATTTTTGATGGATCTGTTTGATCACAAGTAAAAAAAAAAAAAGATACTTCCTGGCTAATCCTTTTTTCTCTTTGATTTAAAAAGTGTAATGCCATCGGAGAGGAAACAGTTCAAATGTGGTCATCATAGGCTGGTGGCACCAAAAATAGAAACTCACTTAGGGTAAAATTTGCTGTCAAGAAAAACGGAGCATTCTTTCTGAACTCAAGACCTCGTGGTTCATGCTAGCTTGCTTGTAGATGGTTGCTACAATAAGGCTTCTTTCATACAGGTGTGTTTATGCCCCAGGCTTGCTGGCCACAGTCCATTCCATTTACAGAAGCTGAATTAAACAATAACTACCGCATTGCAAAAAATGAGAGGGGGGGGTGCGGAGAAAAGGGAAGGGGGGAAGGTGAGCGTCAAAGGAGATGCCTGAGAGCTTTGTTAGGGCCAAGAAAAACCCTGTTGCAGTTGTCAGAGCTTGTTGATGTTGCTGGGAACGGCACTTTTTTTTTTCTCCTGGATTTTGTGGTTCTGCCTTAGGAAAGAAAGTAAAATAGAATGGAAGAACAAAGTCCTACTCTATAAGTCAGCAGCTGCTCCTTGCCAGATCAAAGGAGTGACATTTTTGCTCCTGGACTACTTGTCCACTTGAGGGCTTGACAGGCAGCTAACAGCTGGCCTGCTAGACTGTATGGGAGAATCAGCCTACATCTTCTTCTGAGCAGATGACAAGCTAATCAGAGAGTTATCCATAACACAGGGCATATGAGTGTACCTTGATCTCTTCAAACATATCTAATACATAATTGCTAAACAGCTTGGTACATTTTTGGAAAGTTAATGCTTAGGTGGTTTCCACTGAGAAGTAGAGAATTAATACTTCAATCAAAGGTGATCGTGAAAGCTAAAAAGATACTAAATTTGTAAGGATCTTCTCCTCTTAGAATGAATTAGTAAACGGCGAGGAACATAACGGGAATTGGCTAAGAATGTGTATAACTGATTACATACATTCCTTCTGGTTGATTTTGAAAGTCTGGTCAGACTACATCTACAGAGTGTAGATAGTTGAACAGGTAATTGGTAATTTTGAAAATGATTATTCCTTCTTCTTACGCTGATAGAATTGAATAAAGTTGTAAATATATATTCCCTGGCTGCAAAAAGTTGTTTTCAGAAGCACAATAAGGTGTGTAAGTAGATAGATCTGGAATTTTAATGTCAGTAGTAAAACTTTCAAAGTAATTCAGTTTCTACTTGATTTCCATCTGCAATAAATCATGTACAGGATGAGGTAATATACTACAACTTATGTCTATTGACTTAGTATTTTATCTTTAAGAGGATAGATCCTAGATATGAATAGCTAAGGAAGTTTGAGTGTTTTCTCTTCCCTGCTTTCAAGTAGCTTGAAAGATCACTTTTATAGTGTATGATAAATAGCCACATATGAATAATCTGATGGCATTCTATAAGAGTAACAGTGCTTCAAGAATCATAACCTGCTGGGATGTTTTGTTACGTGCCATCGGGTGTGATTATATTCAGAGAATAGTGTTTATTGTTGCTCAGAGTTATAAAGGAAATAAAAGATAATTCCCTTTCTGAGTAGAAATTTCTCAAATGCTTTTGTTAAAAAGTCTCAGCTATTGACCATGTAAGCTTTTGTCAAATAAGATGCCAAATTTTCCAGGTCACCTTTGAAGCTTTTTTTGAACTATAAAAATAATCTTACTTATTATTTAATGAACAGTACAGAATTTCATGAAGGAAAAAAAGAGAAATCTATCATGCTCATTCCTGAAGGCAGCCTCTGTTAACAGTTTCCATAAAAATATTTTATTGGCCCAACTTTTCCTTCAGGAGGTACAGATGGGATAAAATGAATTAAATTATTACAAATGGTTTGTTGCCCTAGGCCAGTGATTACAAGATTGTTTAGATCCAAGTTACCTATAGAAAAGAGTAAATGGATTTTCACAGCTAAGATTCACTATTAAAACTTGATGTTTGCAAGTTTCTATTCTTTGGGACAGTACTAGATCATCTATTTGATATGTGATCTAGAGCAGGGCTTCTCTAACTTAAATGTTCATAGATCACCTGGAGATGTTTTCAAATACAGATTTAGATTCAGTTCAGTACAGCCAGGGTGGGACCTGAGAGTCTGCGTTTCCGTCTTTCTAATAAGCTCCTAAGGAGTTGTGGTGGTGCATTGGTTAAAACATTCAGCTGCTAACCAATAGATTGGCAGTGTGATCCCACCAGCCATGCTTTGCAGGAAAAAGATGAGGCAACCTGCTTCTGTAAAGATTTACAACTTTGGAAACCCTATGGGGCAGTTCTACTCTGCCCTATAGGATCTCTGTGAGTCAGAATCAACTCAGTGGCAGTGAGTTTGGGATTTAGAATACGTTTCTAAACGATGTTGATACTGCTGTTCCATAGAACACATTTAGAGTTGCAAGGATCTCTAGACTACCATTTAGAGAGTGTACTCCAATATAGCTTGTCCTGCTTCCCTCTTCCCATAGTACATGCCTGCTCTCTTGTTGTTGTTATGTGCCATGGAGTTGATTTTCAACTCATAGGGACAATATGTGACAGAGTAGAACTGTCCCTGAGGGTTTTCCAGGTTGTAATTTTTTCAGGAGATTGACAGGTCTTTCTCCTACAGAGTCACTGGGTAGGTTCAAACTGCCAACACCTTGGTTAGCAGTCAAGCCCTTAACCATTGCACCACAAGGGTTTCTTAGACCTGCTTAAGCATCTAAAATTTCCCCTATAGCATTATACATTTGGAGTAAGTCGTGAACACTTGAAAGTTCTTACCACATGGACACATGCTATGTATCTGTAGCATCTATCAGTACCCTGTTATCAGCCCAGCATGGTTTTGTTTAATAGTCACCCAGGCATTCTTAATTATTACCTATGAGGGAACTGAGCTCAAGAGAGGATATTAGATAGATGCATTTAGATGATAAGCTAACATTTAATGAGCTCTTGCTATGTGCTGTAAGTTTCTAGAGGTACAAATGGTTAACACACTTGGCTACCCAGAGGTGCCTTAGAAGAAAGGCCTGGCAACCTACTTCTCAAATATCAGGCATTGAGAAACCCATGGAGCACAGTTCTGCTCAGACACACATGAGGTCATATGAGTCAGAGTCAAATGCATGGCAACTCATACTTAGTGGTTTGCTTTGTGCCAGGCACTATGCTAAGGAAGATATATACAATATTTCCCTTTATCTTAAAAACAATCCTGGCCTAATTATCTCCCCAGTTTAGAGGCAGGAAAATAAATGAAGCATGGGAAGATTAAGTAGATTTGCCCAACATCACACTGCAGGTAAATGGCAGAAAGTATGAACACATCACATCGTTACATGGAAAACTCAGGAATATGGGACAATAATTGAGAAGGCCTTGCACAAAGTAGAGCATTTCAGTAAATAAGGCTACATAGGGCCTTCGTAACTTTATGAAAGAATTAGATAAAAGGAAGTATATTGAAAAAATACAGTAAAAGGCTGCCAAAGATAAGTATTATCTACTTGATAATTTTGCCTGGGGCCTTTCACATCAGCATGAGCACTCCACTACCCAAAATATATAGAATTAGTTGACATTCAACCATTTCCAAAACCAAACCAAACTCACTTCCGTCAAGATGGTTCCAACTCATTGTTATCCCTCCTTGGGTTTCCAAGGTGGCATCTTTACGGAAGTAGATTGCTCAGTCTTCCTTCCAAGGAGTGGCTGGTGGGTTTGAACCAACAGCCTCTGGTTAGCAGTCAAATGCCTTAGCACTACACCACAGAACTCCTTCAACCATTTTAGGAGGTAGCATATGATCAAGAACCAATGGTATTGAAGGAAGAAGTTCAAGCTGCACTGAAGGTATTGCTGAAGAACAAGGCACCAGGAATTGACAGAATACTAACTGAGACATTTCAGAAAATGGATGCAATGCTGGAAGTGCTCACATTTTGAAGATAGCTACCAGGCCAACAGACTGGAAGAGATGCATATTTGGGCCCATCCCAAAGAAAGGTGATCAACAGAATGCAGAAATTATCAAATAATATCATTAATATCACACACAAATAAAATGTTGTTGAAGATGATTCCTGAATGATTACAGCTGTACACTGGCAGGTGTGGTAGTTAAGGTTGTGTGTCAACTTGGCTGGGCCATACGTAGGTCTGAGTGACTTGGCAGCTGAATGTAATTATTCCCCTGTAATGAGATTATAATTATGCCCATGATAGAATCTGCTGTGAGGTGTTAATCAGTGGAAAGGGTGCTGCCTTTGGGGTGTCTCTTGCTTCTAGCATATAAGAAGCAGCTTTGGGAAAGATCTCTAGCTTTTGGCATATCTGGGCCCTGCATTGGCCAAGTCTTGGCCTGCCATGTTGCCTGCTGATTTTGGGATTGTTCCTGGACTTGAACCAGTGGTCTGCTGTGTTGTCTATTGATCTTGGGATTGTGCCATTCTACTTGTCAACCATGGGTTCATCAGCCTCAGCAGATAGCAGCTGCATGAGTTATAAGACACCTCCAGCTCCAGCAGGCCTAGAATAAGAGGCAGAGCTCCAAAGCTCAAGGTCGAGGGGCCTTTACCCAGCCGCTGGAGCCAGCACTCTGAATTTGGACTTCTAGCCTCTTAAAAACTGTAAGAGAATAAATTTCTTTTTGCTCAAGCCATCCGCTTGTGATTTGTCTGTTATAACAGGAATAGAGAACCAAAACAAAAAAGAATTGCCAGAAATTCAAACCAGATTCAGAAGAGGATGTTGAATGAAGGATATCATTGCTGACATCAGATGATCTTGGCTGAAAGCAGAGAATACTAGAAAGATATTTACCTGTGTTTGATTGACTGTGCAAAGGCATTCAACTGGGTGGATCATAACAAATTATGGATAACATTGAGAAGAGCATACATTTCTGAATGCTTAATTGTACTCATAAGGAACCTGTACATAGACCAAAAGGCAGTCATTCAAACAGAACAAGATAGTGGGTAGTTTAAAATCAGGAAAGGTGTTAGTCAGGGTTGTATTCTTTCACCATATTTATTCAGTCTGTATGTTGAACACATAATCCAAGAAACTGGATTATGTGAAGAATGTGGCATCAGGATTGGAGAAAGATTCATTAACAACCTGTGATATGCAGATGACATGACCTTGCTGCTGAAAATGAGGAGGACTTGAAGCACTTATTGATAAAGATCAAAGACAACAGCCTTCAGTATGGGCTACACCTCTACACAAAGAAAACAAAAATCCTCAGAACTGGAAAAGTAAGCAACATCATGATAAATGGAGAAAAGTTTGAATTTGTCAAGGCTTTCATTTACTTAGATCCACAATCAACACTCATGGAAGCAGCAGTCAATAAATTAACCAATGTGTTGCATTGGGAGAATTTGCTTCGAAAGACTTCTTGAAAGTGTTAAAAAGCAAAGATGTCACTTTGAGGGCTAAGATATGCCTGACCCAAATCATGGTATTTTCAATTGCCTTTTATCCATGTGAAGGACCTCTGGTCGCGTAGTGCCTAAGGCACTTGACTGCTAACTGGAAGGCTGGCAGTTCAAACCCACCAGCCACTCCTCAGAAGGAAGGTTGGGCAATCCACTTCCATAGTGATATCACCTCGGAAACCCAAAGAGGGTTAGCTGTGAGTCGGGTCTGACTCAACAGCACATACCAACAACAACAACATATCCATGTGAAAGCTGGACAGTGAATAAAGAAGAATTGATGCCTTTGAATTGTGGTGTTGGCGAAGAATATTGAATATACCATAGACTGCCAGAAGAACAAACAAATCTGTCTAGAAAGAAGTAGTGCCAGAATGTCCTTTAAAAGCAAGGGTGGTGAGACTTTGTTTCACAGACTTTGGTCATGTTATCAGGTGGGTCTAATCCCTGGAGAAGGACATCATGCTTGGTAAAGTAGAGGGTCAATAAAAAAGGAAGACCCTCAATAAAATGGATTGACACAGTGGCTGCAACAATGGGCTCAGACATGGCAAAGATTGTGAGGATGGCACTGGACCAGGCAGTTTTCATTCTGTTATCCCTAGGGTTGCTATGAGTTGGAACCGACTCAACACCACCGAACCACAACAATGCTGAAGGTAAAATAACAACATGCTTGTGATCCCAGATTAATATCATATTTTCATATTATAAGTTCATGAGCATAAATTCATATGTTTTCAGTTCTGTGGACAAATCTAGTCTATCAAATTCTAAATTAAGCTACACCAAAAACAAAAACCAAACTCACTATCAAGTTGTTTCCTACTCATAGCAACCTTCCTTGGGTTTCGAGGCTATAAATCTTTACTGAAGTAGGTCAACCTATCTTCCTTCCACAGAGCACCTGGTGGGTTTGAACTGCCGACCTACTGGTTAGCAGTCAAGTCCTTATCCACTATGCCATCAAAGTGCCTTACAAATTAAGCTATAGCTTAGGGAAGTTAATTATGTCCTATGAATATGTCCCTAAGCAGCCTATGAATCTCACTTATCACTTTGCTCACAGTTGGTTGTGAGAAAAGACCTATTGTCTGATCACCAGTGAAAAACTTATGTTTTCAACATGACACAGTCATTTGTGTTCCCAGGTATAAGTTCAAGGGCATTAAACCTGCTTAAGTCACTGACTTTATCATTTTAATGTATCTTACTGAGAAAACCACACTCTTAGCCATGACCACAGGGCAGTAAAAGACTTGGCTTTTCTGTATGTGTATGTGAATTAAGAATAAAACAAAGAAACTTGATAACTGACTTGCCAAGGTTGAAGCTTCACTGTTTGAAACATCAGTCAGTAGCAAGCATTGCGAATAAGCACCCTCTCTGACGAATCCCGGGAGCTCTGGTAGTGTAGTGCCTAAGGCACTTGACTGCTAACCAAAAGGCTGGTGGTTCAAACCCACCAGCCACTCCTGGGAAGGAAGGTTGGGCAATCTAATCTGTAGTGATACCGCCTCGGAAACCCAAGGAGGGGTCTCTATGAGTTAGGTCCAACTCGACGGCACGTAACAACAACAGCAACAACTGACAAGTCCCAGAGCTGGGCAAAGTGGAGAAGCAGCACTTTTTCATTTTTTTAGCAGGTCCCTAGTCACTAAGCTGCCTACAACACCTTTGCCAAATTGATCTGATCCCTCTTCAACAGTTCAGCCCCTTTCCTTAACCAAATGGATCCATGCAAAAGCTTCAGTTCCTGCAATTCTTGATTCCTCCTAAAGTGACTCAAGGGCACATAACAACAACAACAACAACAACAACAAAGTGTTCAAGTCTGGCAGCCTTCCAGGTGACTCCACTGAGGCCTGCACTTTCTAACAAAAGGAATGCTGCTGAAAGGAGTTGGTTACCAGGTGTGGCATGAAGTTAGTGAACCAGAAAGAAGGGATTTATCAGCCATTTAAAAGGGGGGTGGTGGAGAAAAAGAAGCCAACCAACACTCAGGAATGACAGTTAACCCTAATTCTATCAATCTGAAATATGCTTTGGAGTGTAAAGCTTTTAAAAGAAAAATCATGATGGTCAGATTTCAGTTACAGAAAAGTATGCAAAGTGAAAAATTCCCCTTTTCTGTGGGAAAATGCTTTCCTGGAGACATCTTCCAGCAAGACAAGATTTCAGTGATATTTTGCTATCTTGAGTTCATTCTGTTTAATGAACAGAATGAACTCTCCAAGTTCACTCAGAAAGGTGTTCATGATTCTTAGAAAGTTATGGAATTTATTTCTTATAATTAAGTTATTTTTAAGCTAACAGTATATAATTTTTAAGAATCATAGATCCAAAGTGTTTTCTATTTAAGTAAAATTTAGAGAGAAAGTATATAGTAGATAGTCTTAGTAGATAGTCTCCAGAGCTTTTGCATGAGCCTGGATATTAACTTTGTGTTCAATACAAATCAATGGAACTAGTGCACTTTAGGGTACTAATTCCCTAAGGAGTCACTAATGGAATTATCTGTAGTTCTTAAAAAAGTCACAATGAAGCTAATGAAATTTTTTTCTACGTGAAATCTGGAAAGGCACTAGGCTTACTAGCACATTTTATTTATGGCATATATCATATATGACATATTTTACATGCAAGTTGTACTCAGAATTTTTAAAGAGCTATTTGATGTCCAAGAAGACTTTGTAACTTAAGGTCAAATTGTTTATACCAGTATAGGACTATATTATATGTCCTCAACTTCAAAATCATTCTAGGATGACATTAAAACTTAGAGAATTTTTTAATATCAGATACAGATGAAAAACCTAACAGCCTTTGGTTTGGAAATAACTTCTGGAGTTTTTCATTAAAGTTGGGTGCAGCTTGCTGCATTTTGGTTAGTTGGATGTCTTCAGCAATTTTTCAAATGTTTTGGGTTTGGCAAAGTCCAAAATGTTTTTTGCCAAGACCCTCTTTTCCCCTTATTTTTTAAACCCGTGTGAAATTCAAGGATAACTTAATCCATATGTGTCTGATTCATTTACACTTAACTCATCAAAATGTTATTTTGTAAGACCCATTTAATATCCAAGAGACCTTTTTAAGACAAATCTTTTGTCTTTGAAAAGCAAGTTGCATTTTTCCATATGAATGGACGTTGGACCTTGAAAAATTGAAGAACAGTTGATTTTCGACTTAGAACTCTCAAATTTTAAGTAGAATCTAAACTTGGATATTCTGTTTACTACTTGAGCACTATATAAATCCATTTTAAAAATATAGACCAGAGGAAGTGGGGGGAAATTTCATGTCATATCCTTTTGGGGAAAGATCATATATGAAAATTTCATTTAACTAATATTAAAGAAATAAAAATTACTCTGTTTGATTTTTTTAAAATTGACAATTTAAATGGTTGTATTTTATATAGATCTACATGTTTTCTAAGAGTAGCCCATGGGTCACCAGTATAGTGGAGTAATTTTAATTTTAATTTTTTTAGATCATTAATTTGAATAATAACATTTATGGTATTAATAAGATGTCCCAAGATCAGAGGAGCTGACAATTGGCAGGAGTTATATGTAAAAAGATTTCTGAAAAACATTGCAGCCCATATGTTTTTAAAATTTTCTATTATTTGAAAGAATGCAATAGAATTATGAATCTGGCAAAAAAAAAAATAGCAATATGAATCAAATATATTGTTTGAGAACAAAAATTCAGAAAGGCTAAATGGAACCCAAATGCAAAAAGCGAAATCCCTAATACTTTTTCTAAAAGGATCTAGTGAAAACATTCAGAGGCCTCTATTCATATTTGTTTAGCAGAACTGGGCAAAGAAAGGCCATTGCCATAACTGCTAGTGAACATCCAGTCCATGCCATGGTAACTAGTTGAAAATGTAATACTGGAGTGGCATTTCCAAGTTCAGCGCTTCTACAAAGACCTGCTAGGACACAGAATGCTTTTTTAATGTTCTACATTGTTGTGTATCTCCCATTGAACAACCTTTTCAGGGACCCCGTTTTTACTAATGTAAACATTCTGACTAGTATCCAAAGAAATGACCTTAGAGTGAACCTCTAACCTTCTCCATAATTATTTGTTTGAAGACAGTGTGGAGTTCTCCTGCTGAGAACTAAGAACCATGATGCCTTGCAGCTCTGTGAGTAAGGGAGTGTTTGGGAGAACTTGAGAGAAAGACATAAATAAGGGAACAACCTCCAGATGTAAATAATAAAACAATGAAAAGGTGAAATTAAAAAGGAAAAAATAGCAATTCATTTCACCTAAAAAGTTGGCCTGTAGGGAAAAAACAAACAGGGTTGGTAGCACATAAAAAGAGGTAAAACCCTTGCCATGTGTGTCCTCCATTAGAAATGTGGAGAGAAAAGTTTCCTCTCGCTCTCTTGATCATCTCTATTGATCTTAACCTGAGCTGATTTAAAAAAAAAAAAAAAACAAAGAGTTCCTGCAGGTGGACCCAATAAATGCAGTGGGGAAAGAGTAGGTAGCTAAATTCTTCTTCTGAAATGAAGGATGCTTCTGGAAGGCTTGGTAATCTGATCAGATATTCCTCGGCAATTTATAAGTGAAGGGGTAGGAATACACATGCAATTTCAACTCCTCTTTTGTTGTAGCATTCCATAGCTTGTCATTTCTTTGCCAATCCAGAAGGGGTGTAACGTTTTTTGACAACTGAGTTATACTTTTATAAGTAATAAAGAAGTCCATTGTTTTTTAAAAAAAAAAAAACACCATATGCAAAAGACTCCTTTGGTTTTCTTGTAGCTGTGATTCCTCAGCCTAATTGTATTCCCACCATAGAGCTCACAGGAGGCGAATACAAGTGTGGGCTGGCTGTCCTCACAAAGAACTTCAACTTTGTAGACATGCAGAGCTGACGACATACCCTCAAATTTTTCTGGCTAATTTCAAAGAATGAGTTTTCAGTTCCTGCCTGTGACCCCATGCGGACTCATTCGTCATTAAGTCCCCTGCACTTAAGATTTAAAACAGAAAATATGGAAAAATGTTATAAACGGGTATATTTTTAAGGAACAGGTAGACATTCCCCCTTCTTGCCCCCTCCCTGGAATACATTGCCAGTAATCTTGTGCATAAGCTTAATGCATGAGGAATGCACATCATGAAATGCTCAGGGACAAGAACCAAAACTCACTGCCATCGAATTGATTCCAACTCATAGCGGCCCTATAGGACAGAGTAGAGCTGCCCCATTGGGTTCCTAAAGCATCTTTCTCCGTGGAGTGGCTGGTGGGTTCCAACCACAGACCTTTTGGTTAGCAGCCAAGGGCTTTAACTGCTACACCACCAGGGCTCCTATGGGGACAAGGGTAACTCACAAATGGTTGAAAATTGTTTTGTTTTTATTAAATTTGGAGAAATAAAGGAGATTTCTTATCATCTTATTCTGTTTGTACATGAATATTTGATGGGCATTATTAAACATTAAATTAACATAAAGTAGGCACTTATTTTTGGATTTCCAACAAAATTAGATCCAGGCTTCTTAGACAAAATGACTGCTTCTCCTTTACATTCCTGGGATTCAGCTGATTTGAAAATGTTTCTTTGGGCTCTAATATCAACCATGTGTACCTGAGGCTCTGTCTTTCTAGTGGGTTGAAAGGTGGCTGGGTTTATGGTTGGCAGTTACCTTATCCTCTGCCCTGGGTGTCCCAGCTTAGGCTAGAAAGGCGCCCCCAACTGGCACTGACCTCTAAATGACCCCTAACTTTACAGGCTTAAACTGCAGGAGTTGCCGAAGAGCAGAAGTCTTTCTGGCCAGCACTTATTACTGCTGTGTTGGTGATAAAACTTCAGACAGCCTAATTGATGGCTTTGCTGACCTAACAATACCTTGTGAAAGCAGAGTGCTGGAGCCTGGTCTCCATTTATGACCAGCTGCAAGGGGAAGCTGGGTCTCCCTATGAGGAGTAGTTGAGGGAAAGGAGAAAAATCTTCCAGCCTGTGAACTTTAACCAGATTCCTACTTGTTTAAGAAGCAAAGCACAATTGCAAATTAATAGATGTTTTCTCGTGGAGAACTATTTCTCTTCCCTCCTGAAGCTGATATAACAAATTGGTTTGGAGTTGGTTGTGATGGAGATGATCCAATCAACTATTTTTGAACACTTAAGGGGGAAAATCACCTTTAAATTAAAAAGATATTTCTCTAGATGCTCCACTATATTGTATTCTCTACAGCATTAGTGGAAAGGTATTCTCAGAGCACAGAAATTGAGTTTGATGACTAGACTTGTCTCCTCTGTTTCAGGTTTATTAATGCCAGAAGAAGAATAGTACAGCCCATGATTGACCAGTCAAATCGAGCAGGCAAGTTCCAACTAGTATCTGTATTTCAGTTCCACAGGCACAAACCCTCATCAAGTTATCCTTCAGGAGTTTCATCACCTGGTAAATAAATACTTCCACCAGGCATTCTGGGAGTTAGTTTTTTTTTTTTTTTTTTTTTTAATGTCCCCAGAATTCCCGCTGTAGGAAGCAACTTCACTAATTGGTGCTAATTGGAGATTTCCCACCCT
>NW_006921655.1:6405890-6444995 GCF_000298275.1 Orycteropus afer afer
GCTTCTTCCAGGAGTTCTGAGCCTTGGCTGTGGACTAAACAATCTTAAGTTGGGCAGCTTTCCTCAACACACACAAAAAAAGTTATTAATGGTCATTGCACCAAAACTAGGACTTTATCAGAAACTCAAAGCTTGGGGGATGAAAAGGAGCAAGAGAATACTGTAACAAACTTCGTACAGAGTTCGGTCTATTAATTGTTTCATGTTAGATATTCTATGTGTTTACCTCAATTGAAAAAAAAAAAAGAATGTTTTTGCTAGTATCAGATCTGCTGTGGAATTGGTATTGTATGTCCATGAATTCTTCTTTTCTCAGCACGTGTTCCTCACTAGAAGAAAATGCTGTTACCTTTAAGCTTTGTCAAATTTACATTAAAATACTTGTATGAGGACTGTGACGTTATGTTAAAAAAAAAAAAGGTGTTAAGTCACAAAATGCGGTAATAAATATTTCATTTTTGATTTTTTGTTAGGCTTTTGTGTTTTTAATGGTTTTAAGGCAAGGTCACACAATGTAGAATATATATGGTATTAAAAGTAGGTGATTGGCTTTTCCCCCCACAAGTTGAGTTTGAAACCTAATTTACCAACAGTTTTGAAGGTACTCATCTGTAGCCTTTCAATGCATTAGTTATACCAGGAGAAAACTTCTAAAGGTATGAAATTGTTTATATTATGAGCCAAGTTGAACAATCACCTTCAACATGCTCAAATCCTTTTTTAGATGCATGAAGTTATTCTTTTTTTTTTTCCAGATAAAGATTTTTGTTTTTATCCTCTGAAAGAATAAATGGCTTTTTCAGAGTTAATTTTATATCATAAGAAGTAATGTCTGTGCTCTAAGATCATTCATTTGCCTGTGTTTTTACTCTGTCTTACCAAAATACTGCTGAGGATGTAAAGTAGAATTTACATATAGACGTTTATAGATGAGTAAACAACTTCCATGGAGTTTGAAATCCTGAGTTTTTAAACATGACTTAATCATTGATAATTAATATAAATTCTATTATGATGTTGTTTTATTTCAGACACTTAACCTCCAAGTGCAGGCATGCTAATGTGATGATTTGATGACTAACCTTATTTTTTTTTTCCTAAAACAACAACAAAAAAGACAAGATAGTTCCATTTTCCAAATTTCATGCAGCATTCCTGGAGAGCTATGCCATCTCTTAGCTTGCCCATACTGCATAAACAATGCCTGTTAAAATGTACATACGTGAAAAAAAATAAGTTGAGGAAATTGCATGCCCCCTCAGCTTTTTCAGATAAACAAACTATCTTTTAATTTTGTAACTCTTAAATTTTGAACCCTGTGTTTAGAAAGGATAATATCATAAACTGCGGTCACATAAGTGATGCTGCTTTGATAGGGAAATAGTTTATTATGTCTGCAAATTTCAGCGTGGAAGAAAACCATAGCTATATCTTATTTGAGGTTCTTCCAATTGTCTGTTTCAGACAACAAAAATAGAAGTTCTATATACATGAACAAGGAAACAAACTTCAATTACTTTGTTTTATATTTAATTTGGTAGAGTTTTTACAAAGACATCTATCAGTTTAATGCAGGGCTATTGGTTAAATATAGAAATACTACTTCTAGTACAAACTAATGGAGAAATTCTGTACCACTTGGAAAAGAAAGGTCACGTCCTCCTCAATTTTGCTACCCCATTTATTGTGGAGATTTTTGAAAAAAAAAAAAGTATATTTTTACTTTAAATGCTTTTAAGTAAATTCTGATAAGTCCCTCATTTAGAAATTAACCCTCACATCATCTGAAAAAAAAAATGGCAAAGTTTTTCCTCCTTTCTTCTTAGTAAAGGCTAGAGGGTTTACTTGGTGATTGGCTCATATTTAGAAAGCATTTTTATAAAATTATTATTAAGCTATTTCATCGAAGTTTAGAGTCTAGAGCTCTATCTTTGGTTTAATGACTACAATCTCAGGCTTAGTTTCTTCACCAAACCCACATCCTATCATGTTATCCTTCAAATATTTGGAGATGAATAATAATTGTAGTAACATTTATTTGCGTTTCCTTTTGCAGTCCCCTCCCCCATACTCTGACAAAGAGTTGATACAGTTGTCCAATTTTTATAATGCTTTTTTTATACCACCTCTGAAGGCATTTGCTCCCATCTCGAATTTACTATTTAGTATAAAGAGTTCCGATTTGGGTGTATTTAAGAAAGACTCAGCTGTCAAAAGCAAAGAAACTGGGAATGGTGTTTTGACAACCATACAGTGTTAAAGGAAGTACTGTAGTCTGAATAAAATTGCTTATGTTCTCCAAAACAAGAGTAATATAAAAACACTTTATTTATATGGAAAAGCGAAAGCAGAAGTAAATTCCAAAGGTTTCCCTTTCTTTAAGAAATTCTGAGAACTGTAATCGCCATCTGGTAAGAGTAGGGAATTGAGCAAGAAGTCACATTTTAAAGAAAAAAGAGAGAAAAGGTCAAGAAAGTCTCCTTCCTCCCATCCCCCAGGTCAGCACCCCCTACCCCACCCTCGGCTCACCCAAGTTTGATTTGCGGAGAGGAGTCACTCAGGATCCCACTCACCTTCTCACCCCCACCCGCCCCCGCGGGCCTGTTAACCCCAAGCAGATTTAGGAGGGGAAATGTGGCTAATATCTCTAGCAGCTGTCAGAAGAGGGACCTTCCTTCAAAGGAGCAGGACGGGGTCCTCCACAAGTTCCACATTAGTTTTGCAGGCCAACAATTTGATAAGGAGCCTGGACCTAAGCCGCAAGTTGCCACTACGTTACAAGGGCCAGGTCTGCGTGTCTGGATGCGCCGAGTGGCCTTTGCTTCGCAGCCAGAGGCCCCACCACCCACCCCTCAGCCTTGGGGCGGACGTGAGTCCCCGAGTCCGAGAGGAGACTGGCCAGGGGCGGGGGCTGGGGCCGTGCACCCTCTGCGCTGTGCCCTGCAGGGTCCCCCTGCGCTAAGGTTACCTCTGCCCTCACCTGGCCTTCTCTTTGCGCGCATGTGTTAGCCAGAGTTGGGCAGACGTGCTTCAAAGTGATTGCAGGGGAGAGGCGCACGTAACAGTTGCAGTAATCAACTCAGGGCGTCGCGCGCGGTTGTGGAGCCCCCTCGGTGGAGGCAGAGGCTGCGCAAGAGAGAAATGCGGGTCTGATGGGAGAGGCCGGTCAGATTGTGATGAGAATGGAGACCGTCGGGGCAGTGTTTGAAGGGAGGTTTTAATATTAATAGTTTCGGTGTAGAGACAGAAGGGAGATTGCGTCTACGGCTCCTCGGGGCAGACTCTGGGTGACAGCGATGATGGATGATCCGGCAGAGCCCAACAGCTCCTCCCCTCCAGCCCCAACGGTGTCAAAGCTACTTTAGTTGAAGCTTTAGAAATAAAATAAATAAACAGCATCCCCCCCCCTTATCCTCATACACCTCCCCTACCCCACCACCCCCGCTTCCCGACATCGATTTATGGATCATTATGAATCAATTACTGCTCTCAATACTTTCCCATTGGCTTAAATAAAACAGTCTAAAGATGAAAACATGGGGTTCGGTGGAGATTTTTTTTTTTTTTTTTTTTTCTCTGACAGGAACAATCGCAAAATCCATTATCTCATAATCAGAGACGCTGGGTTAAGAGGTGAAGAGAAAGGAAGGGGTCGCCCAGTAAATAACTGGGGAGAACGCTAGAGGGGTGGGGGGCTTTCGCCCAGCTGCTGCCTTTGTTTTGTTTCCGAAGGGTTTGCTCGGTTGGTTTGTTGTTTGTTTGGGATCTTTTTGAACGCGGGAGCCCGCGTGAGAATGAGATGCCTACAGGTTTTGTAACCTAATTATTTAACTCCTTTGGAGAAACTTATTTGAGTGTGTGTCTCGGCAAACATCAGATGTTGTTGGTAGTGAGGTCGCACATGGGAAAAGGTGTGGAGGAATGGATCCGTCTGGAGGGCGGATTTTTCACTTTGTTGTGAGCAACTGTGCGAGGGTTTGCTGCTGAGTAGGGAGATTCTCCCTCGTGCAACCCCTTTTCCCTCCCTCTTCACCCGCCCCCCCCATCTCCGCCTCTGGCTGTTTTTGTCGTTCAAACGGGTTTGGATCGTGAACTGGCCACCCCCACCCGCCCCTACCCCCACCTCGGCCGCCCCAGGCTTTTCTCCCCCCGGTGCCCCTTCCGCGGCGGTGCTCGAGGTTCTCTAGGTGTTTCTATGACTACATTGTGTGTGTGGGAGGGTCAGATGTGGGGGTTGCCCGCGAGAGGGCCGTTCCTGGGCGATCATTTATCAATGTCACCCACATAATGATTCTCTCTGCAGCCTCCTATTGATGAGGATAATTACATTAGCTCAGAGTGACTGATCAATGAAAAACCACCACACAAAAACTTCTTTACTCCTCTGTAATACCAAAAACCGATACAGAAATAACATAGAAAGCTTGGTTTTCTTTCCCTTCCCAACCCACCAATGGATCCTGCCCCCCCCGCCCCCAAAAAGACGGGGGAGTAAAGTAAGAAAATAGAATCAGGTTTGTTGCGTTTAAAGGAGGATGCAATTTTGCCCGTGAATGCATTTTCTCTAAATGTGTTGGCCTCATTCCTCCTTTGGTAAAGAATACCAACGGATTTGCTAATGTGAGTTGCTTTTAGACTGGTCTGTGGCTTTCCGTTCTTTTTATTTCTTTCCTCCCCTATGGGCAATTTTTTTCCTGATTCTAAAAAGGAGACAATTCTTTTATAAGTAACTGGAAAAGGAAATTACTCTAGGTCCTCTTTCTAAAAACGTTTGCCTAAGTAGGGTTTTCTTTTGTCTTTATCACTTCATAAAGTAGCGCAATTAAAGATGTGATGTTGCATGGGTATAAAGGGTGGATCCATAATACGGCGACATACTACGCTATTTTCTCGCCCGAAAGTTTGCAGCTAAATTACGATTTCGCTTTTTCTAGACTTCAAAATCAATATTTTCTCAATTAAAGAGATTTTTAATGCTTTACTTGTGAATTGTTAAAGGCGCTGTAAATTTTATTGTAATGTTTCTTGGCTTCGGAGTAGTGGCAGGAGGAGACCGGTTGATGCCCGTGGTCATTTTCCTCTCAAAGAACCTAGCCCACAACGCCCAGTGGTTTCAGATCAAATCGAAGCAACAAAGGTAAGGAGGGTTCCTAGAAGGACTGGGCAAAGGGTGGGGATCCCGCCAAGGGAGCCCTCTAGCACCAGAGGCCTTTGTCTTGCATATTTTCACCTCTATGGAGCCAGTCTCCTGAAAGTGACAGAAGTGTCCATATTATTACTCTAATCTATCTGAAAGGGGAGCACGTTGGACTCCCATCTGCTCTGTGATGGTCAGTTAAAGAGCTGAATATTCTAGACTCTCCCTAACGCACCCCCCCTTCTTTTTCCTTTCTTTATTTCACCAAAATTTAACCACGAACTGGCTCTTGCACAAATTCTGCCATGTTTTATATGTGTTCTGGTCTCTATGCCAGAAATCCTTCCCACCCTCAGGAGCACTCACTGTTTACAGATGTTTGCTTCTTCCACGCGTTCCACCTAGTAAAAGCTCCTGCAGAGAATTAACTGTAGTGTGTTAATAGCCCAGGTCTGCTACTGCTCTCTCCTGCAAAATTGAAATCTGCTAACCTGGAGCTCGGCCTTGAACTAACGTTGGAGAGCTGCTGGAGGCCCACAGAACCCCAAAGACTTCCAGGCCCAGGGACCTGGTGGGAATAGGTGGGTGAAACTTTCAGAATGCAAGATAGAGATGAGGATGAGAAAATGAAGCTGGAATGGAAGCTAATAAGTGAAAGGTATGGTGAGGCAGAGAAATTAAACTTTGGGACTTCTTTGTAATTCAAAAAGAAATGATAAAGGAAAAGTCAATCTCTAAGGCTTTGCATTAAATATTTTGGAGCCCAATATCTGTTTAGAAATAGGTCCTCAGAGATGGCAAGAAGAGCCTGAGGTTCCAAATGGAACTGCTCAAAAAGTTCCTTTGCAATTTTCTCTTCATTTAAATTGCTGGGGATGAGAGGACTAAGGAAAGGGCTATGTGTGTGGTGTATCAAGGGCTTAAGTGAGGGTATGATGGGAAGGGGCACCTAGATATACTGAGGTGGTTGTTTGAAGCTGAATGGACAGGGGGTAGAGAAAAAGCCACACAACACCACAGTGCACTTTGAAATAATTTTCACCCACCTGCTTCCTTTTTTCTCTTTAACCACACACTATGTTGAATAGTACACATAGGTGGGGAAAATTTCTAGTTCATCATCTTTTGTCTGGAGACCCACCGGATTGATTCCCCTTCCCTTGGATTCTTGACATGTAAGCCTAGACCATGGCCTTTTTAACAAGTGAGTGGGGCTTTGTTAATGTATTTGTACTTTTCTGCTTTCAGACTAAGTTTCTCACTTTGGAGGAGGGAGGGGGTGCAAGAAAGGAGGGGGAGGGGAATGGAACACAAAGACTTTATCTAGTTCTCACCAAGCAGGTTTCAAAATAGAAACTTAATGGGGAGAAAGAGAAAGAATAAAAGAAAAAGAGCGAGAATGTGAGAGGGAGGAGGGTGAGAATTGTTTATCACAACAGGTTTACTTGTCTGGAAGAGAGGTGTTTCAGTGACTATTTTTTTTCCTTCTGAGGATGCTGTTTTCTTCATATTGAAACATTTTCCAATTTTAATCCTTCAGCAGACAAAACCACAATATAAATATGACATGGGCCACTGGCAAAAAAACGAACTTAAACTCGATGTTAAGAGGGGAGGGGTGTGGGGAGGAGAGAGAGTCCCTTTCTGATTAATAACTAGCAGGGTAATGTTGAGGGCTTTTTCTGCCCGATTGCCTTTTTGAATTAGAGCCGATTTCTTCACACTTCAATAGTGCCTGTCTCCTTTAAAATGACTGGCAGATTTGTTTCTCTCTCTCTCTCTCTCTTTTTTTCTCTCCCTGAGACTTAATGATGTAAATTTTCTAATTAGTTAAATCATATTGCTTAAAGGCCTAATATTTACCGTGTAAGAAACGATCATTCTGATCTGGAGCTCTTGAAATATTCCAAGAAATAACATTTGGCTTTTAGGTTGAAGGATGAGAGAGTAGGAAACTATTACGGGAAGCAGTTTAGAGGAGAGAAGGCATGGAACCCGGGCAACATGTTAAATTAATAGTTGAAGTTGAGCTGAGCTCACACCCCAAGTCCGCTTTTATTTTTCAATCAGCGAAGATTTAATTGGCAGCCCTCAGGCCGGGAGATCTGATATTTTCTCATTAGTTTCCCATCACTAATCTTGAGTGTTAGATTGGCTTAAAGGTTGTCAACATTTGACCAATTTTATTTAAGGGGGAAAAAAAAAATCACGCATTATGGCTCCGGGATGTGAGATCTGCAAATAAATCCTGCTTGGATCAGCGGAACTAACAGGCGAAAAAAATGTTGACTATTCATCGTCGTATTTAATAAGTTGCATTAATGTATATTTCAGTGCTAGAGAGAGAGAGTATGTATGTGCTGTATAGATGCAGATGAAATGAGGTTGATGGGGAGAGGGATGCACGATAAGCCGGTGAGCAGATAAAGTGAAACGTGGATACATTTCGAACGTAGGGTAAATAACCCAAGTGGAATAGTTGTTGAGGGTTTAGGAGCTACAATTCCCCCTCCACTTGGTTTTGCAGCTGCGTAAGTCTGCAAAGGCTGTCTCGCAGCTCCGAGCACCTCTACTGTCTCGTCTTGAGATAACATCAGAGCGCCCCCTGCTGGTCAGTGGGGCTGAACGCTGAGAGTGAGCCTCTAGGAAGCGAATTGTGCTTTTCTGCACCCCCACCCACTTCACTGACTGCTTCCATCGCCCTCACCTCGGTTCTGAGAAAACCTCATGGCAAGGGAATAGCTTGTCAAGGCTGAATATTTAAATGAATAAATGATAAAATAAAATGCATAGGAAGTCCCACCTTCACGTGGCCTCTGGAGAGTAAACTAACAACTGCCTAGGAAATGGACATGTTTTGTTTTACAAAATCTCTTTATTCTCTGGGCTTGGCTGTAGTTTGTTGGCTGCTTGTTGGTTTGTTTCCTCCGAACTGTGGATTTTGCGTCCAAGAAAATATTTTTAAATAAATGCTGTAGAAAAAAAATTAATGGATATGTGATGGAAAAAGAGGCCAACACAAAAATAATATTTTGCATCCTAACAAAATTAAACTCTCGGGGAACTCTCACCTTTTTAGAAAAGCATCCAGTAATTACTTTAGAAATTCAGACAGTTTCTAGAGTCGAATGATCCTTTCCTGCATCACAAAGAAATAATTGCCCCTTGCTCGATTTCTTTTTTCCCGAAATTAAAAAAAAAAAGCCTTTAAAAGTTGTCACCATAATTCTATTCTCTCTCTCTCATACACACACAGACACATACACACGTCTCTTCCACGAGTGTGCCTGTTTTTTCTCTGCTCGTGGTTCCCAATTTACTTCAAAAAGAAAGGGAAGCCGAAGTGCGCCAAATAAACCTCCCAATGTCTTTGACACTTGATCTTACTATGGCGCTTCACATCAAATGCAAGGTGCGGGACTGATACTATTTGAGGGTGTTTGGGTTATTTTTCAACTGTTCCAGTGCACAGAGGCGTTTTCTCGATTTCCCAATTCATCTTCACGGGGATTTATGGGCACTATCTAACGCCAGAGCGCACAGGTAACGAGAGCCCGGGCGATCTGCGGCTGGCGCGGACTCCACCGGCAGCCTCTACTCTTGGGGAAGAAGCTGGGGAAACAATCCTGCCTTGAGAAAAAGTCGTCTTCCTATAACTGCACTCCACTTGAAAAGTACATATCTTTAATGCAGAACAACTTTTACTTTGTGGAGAGTTTTTGTTTTTACTTGTTAAAGTACCGGATTGCAGGATTTTGTGATAGTAGTTCTCAGAAATGAGGCGCCGGGAAGGAACTCTGAACAGGGAGGATGGCCAGGGGAAAAGAGTCTATGGATTTTCATACCTTGCCGGGGTACCAGGACTCTCTGGGTTAAAAATCCGTTCTCTTCCCTCGCTTCTCCCTAGAAACCCTTACGTCACCCTTCACCAATTCCCCCTCTGTGGATATGCTCCGGGGTCCGGAATGGGGACCCGGAGACTCCAGGAAACGAGAGCTGCTAGGGAAAAGCCGAGGCAGGCGACAGTAGACAGAGTCTTCATGCCACAAATGATGCCTCAGTCGAGTTGTTTGGAGAGTCGCTGGGGCTATTGTGACAACTGAGGTAAAGTCAAATATTTATACTCCAAGTTGTTGTTATTATTTTTGTCTATTTTGAGGACATCAGTGTTTAAAAAAAAAAACAAAAACACTTACTTTAACCATAAATCCTGGTCTGAGAAAGCAGAATATGCCGTGTGCCACTGGGATTGACTTTTTGAAAGGTCTCCATTAGACTCAGAAGTGGAAGGGAAGTTGTCTGCAGACCATATGGGTCCACTTAAATGTATATGCATATATGTGATAAATATGTCATGTGTATATGTCTATGTAATAAAGACAAAGAAGACAAGTGTCCTCACTGCAGTTGAATCCATATTTTAAAAAATACATATTGTATTTCCACTAACATACTCCTGCTGATGAAGAAAATATGAAAATCTAGTTGTATCTGTCTCAGTTTGACTTAATGCTATTTGGAGACATTGACAGTTTGGTCAGCATTCTAAGTAAATTAATGTGAAGGTCCTTAGGAAGAGACCAAAAACACCTCCTGCTATTAATCTTAAACCACTTGAAGATTATGATTAAAAGAATGGGATCACTAAGCATTATCATCTCCAAGAACTGCTAACTGTCCCTCCCTTTATTGTGGCAACAAAACACACTCTCCACCAGGAATGTCCCTGTCTTCTCTTTTTATCTTTGTTTTTGTTTTTCTTTAAGGGCAAAGAAGGGAAAAGAAAAGCGAAGAAAATCTCCAAAAAGTCTTGGGATTGTTGCTGTTAAAAGGCTGCTGTTCATTTCTAGTTTCCTCATATTTTGTTACCAAAAAAAATTTTAAAAAAATCAAATGTGTGTATATCTGATGAGAAGAAAACACTAAAAACAACAGTGTAGGTGCCTTTTTATTTCTTTTTCCATGAAAGAAATAAACCATGTTCACCAATTTAGCCAGTTAAAAGCTATAGAGTTGTAAAAGATGTTCAGTAGTCCACATCTATTCATTGACTTCTGTCCTTTGAGTTTTGCAGGCTTTTGTGTCAAATAGAAATTGTGGGAAAGAGAATTAGACACTTCCCAAGGAACAACAATATTACACTCTTTCAAGTAACTCCACCTAATCCTGTATTTGAGTGCTGATAGAGAGGAGGTGGTTATTTTCTCCTAATAAACCCCAAAGCCCTCATTAGACCTAGAGAGAGAGAGAGGGGGAGAGAGAGAGGTGAGGACTCCATTATTGGGCATTCTGGCAAAAATGAAAGCAGCGCCTTTCTGCCCGTTGAGTGCTAGGAAAGAGCACCCCCAAAATGTGCAAAAGCCTTAGTGTTTTTTTGAGAGCCCTCAGTTCTGCAGACCGTTCAAAGAAATAGACAGTAATTAACATTTTTAAAAGCAAAATACTGAAATGAAGAGCAGACTATGGCTAATAAATAAATAAACCTTACTAAAAATTATTCTTCAAGCCCTGCAAATTTGCAGATGCCACAGAAAATTAATGCAAAAGTGCTTCATCCTAACTGAGCAGGCAGCTCTCCTGCCAAGTGATGTTTCCAGTTTAATGTGGAATTGGAGATCCCACCTCCTCTAAAGCAATAGGAGAAATTATCCCGAGGCTTCAGTGAGGAGGGGAAAAGGGGATGTCGCTTTCTCCCCAACCCACGCTTCCCACCTGTGCTACCGATCCCAAGTTGGTGAGGGCGGGGGACGAGGAGCTAAGGCATCCCTTTCTCTGAGTCTTCAAGAGAGTGTGCCCGGAACTATTGAGGCTCTTACGAAGCCATAGAGTAAAACCGAAATAGGCCTCCAGAGACCAAGGACCTAGCCAAAAGGACCGAGGCTCCCAGGGCGGAGGCGCACGCTAGGGCCTGCCGGGTCCCCAGGAGAGGCTCCTGTTCCCCGGGAGGATGAAAGGCTCTTTGGTCACCCGCTTTGGTCTCCGAGTGAGTGTGAAATTCAATGCAAGGGACTGTCTCCTCCCCACCCAACCTCGGCCAGGTTCTCTCTCTGTCTCTGTCTCTCGGTCTCTGTCTCTCGGTCTCTGTCTCTGTCTCTCTCTTGCTTGCTGTGTGTGTGTGTGTGTGTGTGTGTGTGTGTGTGACAAGTGCGCTCGGTGCGGGCCTCTGGTCTCACACGTCAGCTCGGGAAGTTCACGGGCGCCGCCTCCCCGGCCCGGAGCCCAACCTCCCCCTGGTACCCTCCCCCTCTCGCTTCAGCCACCGCCACTAGCTCCCCAAATCTCAGGCCACGCCCGGACAGGTTGGGTGCCTTTAACTGGCAAGCGCTTGAGAAAAGATCTACCCGAGCAAAGGCGGCGGCTAGGGGAGGGGTTGAGGGATTGGAAAGAAAGATGGTACGTCTAGAGCTCAGACACCCCTATCTTTGAGTAATTGTCATCACACTCAATCTTTTCATCCTGACCTACGGTATTCAAGAAGGAGAGATTCATTCAGGGGAAAACCGCGTTCAAGAAAACGTCGGGATTTGACTGGGGCTTCTGAGACTTGCGCGGGCTTTGCTAAGATTCAAAAGTATGATTTTAATTTTCTTAATGAAGGCGCGCTCTAGAGCTCAGCTGGTAGTGACTGTGCGAGTTTAATAGACTTCTGTCGAGCAGAAAAAGACGGATAACTATAGGTTATAAGTAATCTACTCTAATGCAATTATTTTCCTAGGTTCGAAAGGCATGGTGCGGAGAGGGCAGGAGTGAATTAGGGCCCCGGGCACCGCGGACGCGGGGCGAGGAGACAGCCCCAAGTAAGAGCAAACCTGTTTTGGGCGATGCACTTGGGTTAGGAGGTCGGGGTCGAAGGCTTCAAAGTCTCTCTCTCTCTTCCCCCTCCCTCTTCTCTCTCTCTCTCTCCCTTCCTCTCTTCTCTCTCGCTCCCTCCTCTCTCACCTTTCCTTCCCTCCCTCGTCCTCCCCCTCTGTCCTTCCCTCTGTCGCTCCCCTTCACCCTCCCTTGGTCTCTTTTCTCACCCCTCCTCCTCTCTCCGGGAGCTCTGGTAGCATAGTGCCTAAAGCACTTGACTTGCTAACCACAAAGCTGCCAGTTCAAACCCACCAGCCACTCCTCGGAAGGACGACTGGGAAATCTACTTCCGTAGTGATCGGAAACGAACAACAACAACCTCCTCTCTCCATTTCTCCCCGCTTTCAGCTTCTTTTCCTTCTCATTTGCTCTTCTTCCTCTTCACCTCTCCAAGAGTTAATTTGTTAATTTGCTATTTTCCTCCTCTTTGCGTGTCTTTGTCTATTTCGAAGCTGATTCATCAAGTCCAAAGTATTCCTCCAAAATACATTTACACAGAAGTAGGCTCTTGCTGTGTCGGTCCATTCACCTTTTGAAATCCAATAGAATCGGAATGTTTAAGTTGACGCTGGGTTCACCTTACACCAGCAAAATCGGGGCAGGAGTATTTCTCTCCTATACAGATCAGCATAGTGGCTAAGACACTTGCCTGCTAACCAGACGGCTGGCGGTTCAAACCCACCAGCCACTCCTCGGAAGGAAGGTTGGGCAGTCCTACTTCCGTAGTGATACTGCCTCGGAAACCCAAGGAGGGGTCGCTATGAGTCGGGTTTGACTCGAGGGCACATAACAACAACAACAACAACAATACAGATCCAAAGTGGCTCACTCTGTCCAAAGATATACTCCGGGTTAGATCTAACGCAAATTGATATTCGTGGTAATTTTTATTCGAAATTGTCCATATTCTTCTCTCCACTGCACCTTGGTTGACAAACACAATCTCAAGCAAAGGTGATTTAAAAATAAAAATTATCAACACGACTGATAATGTCCTTGCTTACAGAAAACAAGCCAAATCCATGGAAGGAAAGCCCTAGGTTGTCATCTAAATGAAAGATTTGAAGACAGGACGGGCCCGCAGGCCAGAAGAGTGAGCGCTTGACAACCAAGCCAGTCATGTTGGAGCCAGAATCTTGTCTGAACCTCCTCGCACCGCAGCTCCACCCCCTCACTCTCCCAGTTAGTCTCTCTCCTGCGGTGCTGGGGAGCAAAGACGGTCTTCCTGGGGCTAAGACAAGAAAAGGGTTAAGTGGAACCCAGAGCTGTGTCGGTTTTTATTTTATTTTATTTTATTTTTTAATTAGGATTTGGGTGAAGATTTACCTGTGTCGGTTTTTAGACGTGAGAGGTGGGGCGAGGTTAGTTGGGTCAGGAGGGCTTCTGACTTGAGTTTCCCAGACCAACTATTTCTATGGTTCCTTAGCCTTGCAAATCAATCCCCCAGCCCCCGGCCCGGTCCCTCTTTCCCACACACACCACATACACAGGGGAGCTACGCACACGTGCACATAAACATCTGCGATGCTCAGCAAGGTCTATTTCCTCTTCCCTGACCCAATCCCAACCCAAGTCCCTCGCCCCTGCAACCGCCCCTCCAAAAAAGAACGTCAAACCAAACAAAAACCCATTTCCAAAACACCCTCACGTCCTCCTGAGTAAGGACGGGCACAGAACTTGGGTGAGAAGGGGGAGTGAGGCCCCTCGCTGATCTAGGCCTCACGGTGAGCAGCAGTCTTGGAGAGTGAGGATGGAGACAAGCGGCCATGGGGCGCCACTCATCCTCCCCTTCCCTTATGCTCTTCTCTGGCAGTTGGAAGGAGAATTAGGAAGAGTTCATCTTCAGGCTTCAACGACTCCCAGGACTTGGAGCTGGAGCGCAGGGCGGGGCCCCAGTGCTGCTGCGTTGTGGGGAGCTCTTGTCCACCGGAAAGGCTGCGGACAGCAGAGCCGTGCCACAGCTCCCTCAAGTTCTCAGCCTCCAGCGTCCTTTAAAGTCAGGGAAGATTATTCCACAGTGCTCAGGACCGACCTGCTTCTGCTACCTCTGCTGGTAGGGGGCCCTCCGGGCGTTACCTGAGTGACAATTGGATGACAACAGGAAAGGCTTCTGGCACGTGGAGCAGATTTGGTGTGCAGGAGAAGGGGTAGTTGACAGGGTCTCTCTCCTCTGGAACTCTGATGGATGAAGTCCTTCTGTCATCCCTAGATCGCTGTCATCCTTTCAGGAGTCCTTCCTGCAGAAACTTCTGTGTTGCTTTGGTGACCTGAGACAAGAATGTTGTAAAGCCTCCACAAGCTCTAAAGAAAAAAAAAAAAAAAAAAAAAAAAAAAAAAAAACCTCAAACTCACTGCCATCAAGTGGATACATTCCTACTCATAGTGATCCCCTTTGGGTTTCCGAGAAGGTAAATCTTTACAGAAGTAGATTGCTCCGTCTTCCTTCAGCACAGTGGTTAGTGGGTTTGAACCGCCAACCTTCTGGTTAGCAGTCAAATGCCTTAGGTGTTGTGCCACCAGAACTCCATGACACAAGCTCTAGGTGGATACAATTCTGCTTTTGAAAAGTTTGGTGGGAGAGAGGAGACTCTTACCCAACCTTGAGTTTTCTAGGATCCCCTTCAGCCAAGCAAGTTTGAGAAGGGCTTAGTGGAGGATGAGAAAAGTCCACTTACTCCCAACCCTCCCCAGGTAGAAACCTGGAGACTAGGACAGAGTTGTTGTTGTTGTTATATGCTGTGGAGTTGGACCCGACTCATAGCGACCCCTCCTTGGGTTGCAGAGGCAGTATCAGAAGTAGATTGCTCAACCTTCCTTCCCAGGAGTGGCTGGTGGGTTTGAACCACCAGCCTTCTGGTGAGCAGTCAAGTGCCTTAGGCACTACCTACTAGAGCTCCTTGGACAGAGTTGTTGTTGTTTGCCATCGAGTTGGCCCCTACTCATAGCGACCCCTCCTTGGGTTTCCGAGGCAGTATCACTACGGAAGTAGGATTGTCCAACCTTCCTTCCGAGGAGTGGCTGGTGGGTTTGAACCGCCAGCTGTCTAGTTAGCAGGCAAGTGACTTAGCCACTATGCTACCAGAGTTAGGAGTCACATTTTCCAGTCCAGCTGAGAATTCCTTACACAGATGTCTTGGGGCCCTACACTGTAGCACATGACTAGATGTCCAAAGTCTTTAGGCTCTCTCAGTCCATTTCTCACCTGAAGTACCTGTCTAGACTAGGTTAGGGGGAAGCACCAGGCCCAAGAAAAGAATTAGCTTTGCTTCTCTCTCATTTACCCTTCTATTAAAAGAATTGTAAGAAGGAAAGCTTGTTTTTTTGTTTTGTTTTGTTTTTTGCAGTGAATAAAATATATAATTATGTTCACATAGAATTCAGTTGCAAAAATTTATCTTTTTACCAGTTGTACTTAGAACATAGTACACTTTTACAGAACAAGACACTTAAACATAAGTTTTAAGGATAAAGAAAACTAAGTGTCCATTGTTCTCCTCTGATGCCTTCACCTAAATAAGATGGGTCTCAAGAATATCTCAGGTGGCCAGAGCTCTTAAGTCAAAGTAACTTACACAAAAATAACACATTATAGAATCTTTAAAGTAAGTTCTTTAAAAGAAATTAGAAGCAAATATCTAGCAGCAGAGTTAAGTTTTTTTTGATCACTTATTTATCCAGGTCTCTTCCTTTTAGTACAGATTAAATAAACTGTTCAAAAGGCACAGAGTTGCCCACCATCAAAGAGCAAGGGTGGTTCTGTTTATACTTTGAAACCTATCCTTAGGCCTTAAGAATTGTAAAGGTTCATGTGAAGTCAAAATAGAATAAGGTCACAGGTGATTGACAAGTTCAAGTTACTTAGCTCAATTATCAAAATTTTATTTCTAAATTGTGTTCAATTTTATTTTCCTGCTTCAGTATAAATGACCTCAGAAAATCCAGTGGCAGCAGACAGTTGACATTATGTCTTATATACCACAGTTTATTAGAAAATATTTTGTAACATGTGCCTCCTTTAATGTTTCTGTGGAGACTATCATGCTAATTCAAAGGCAGTACTTTAAAGACTCAGTAATCACTAAATTTTGACAATTTCCTAAAAGATCTCTAAATTCCTAGTCTGCAGGCAGAACCTGATGATTGTTCTGAGTTGAATTCTCCAGATTTTGGCATACTATATTCAATGAAAACCATAAGAGTAAAATTCATACATATATGTACTCTACAAATCAATTTCAACATAATATCTCAAAATTCTCCTATGCAGTATTTAATAGATAACCAAGCTCTTCAGATCAAGGCTCATTCTGCCACATCTGGAAATGCTTCCTTTCCTTCTAGCTCCACTCCCACTCCACCCCCAAGTGAGAGAATGAGTTGAAGCCACCCCTTCCACCATTATTTGATAGCATCAGCTTTTAATCAGCAAGAGGCACTCTGATTTAAATTTACAGGATGACTCTTTATTTCATTTATCTTTTCTTTTGGAGGAAAATGCAACAAGAGCACCACCCTTATTAATTATAAGATTGATGGGGTGAAAGAAGCCAAATGAATTTGGCTTGCAAATTATCAGTAGAGGTATGAATATTTATGACTGTGCCAGGAACTGCAATCATGAACTCTGGGTATCAAGCTTGGGAGACAGTCAGACCAATGCATACAAAGGGTTCAGTTTTCCCAAATCTGACATGACATAAATGGAAACTTCTAAATTAGACCCAGGGTGGGCCTCTATCAAATCAGTCCTTTTTTTTTTTTTTCCTTTTCTTCTGATCTTGCTAAACACCAACTTCTTTCTGCAAACTCCATCACAAGTTTTAAAAATCATTTAAGGAAAAGGCACATACCTGTAAGTTTTGTGAAGACAATCTATTGTGTTTTCTCAGCTTGCTGTTAATTTAATTTTAAATCAAACTTATTATAAAATACTTATGATATATGTCTTTAAAATTTAAAGCCATTCAATGTAAAAAGATTATGAACCTAAGATATTCTGGATATGGTAAAGATTTAAAAGACACAATCTAAAGTAGACACTGACAGGAATGAGAGGGAAAGAAAACAGCACTGGAAAATGAGGAAAAAAAGTTTTCTATCTTTTTGCTTGTTTTCTTTTTTGTACAGCAGAGTTATTCACGCGTTAGTCTCAAAGTGAGAAAATGTAAATAAAAGATGGAGGTAGGATGCGTAGAGGTAGAAAGGGAGAGGGTCAAAACAAGTATTTAATAATTCAGTGAAAGACAAAATATATCCTCTTCTTTTCCTGTCTTGATTGTACATTTTTAGAGTTTCATAGTGCTTTGGAAAAGGGGTTTGGGACCTTGAGATTTAATGAGCTCAGCTACTGTCTCACTATCAGTTCCTTTTCTGTAAAAGAATTGTTGAGTAGGAGAGCTGACCCAATCCTGTGAAAATGGTTCATTCTGATATCAGAGCTAGCTTCACACATACATTTTGAAAAGGAAGACAAGTTGTTTTCAAAACAGAAATGCAAAGCATTCTAAAATGCATAAGCAATTTTAAAAAATGCTCCTCAAATTTTCTGAAAAACTCCCAACTATAAATATATACATACATATATATTTTCACAATTGTTAAATGGTTATTTGTGAGAAATTGATGCTTTATGTATATTCTGTCTCAATGTGTCTGTTCTTTGTAAGGGTATAATGTTTTTTAAAGAAGCAATACCACTGACAATAATTTACTGAAATTCACAAGTCTTGAAATTGATGCATCTCCTATCAGTCACACTCAGTAGATACAGTAAAACACATTCAACATTTGTATATCAATAGTGGCACACACACAAATCTGTTTTGTTCAATTTATATGCTCTTCAATGTGTCATTTCATATTTTTCTGAAATGTGCTATGGGTTATTCATTCTGTTTTAGCTGATAGTGGAATTCATAACCTAATGAAAATTCAAAACAAAATATTTAATTCTCATGGATTTTGGAGCTGAAAGGTGGCCTTTGGGATAATTTGGTTGACCCTTCTTATCTTTCCAACAAGGAAATGGAAGTCCAAAGATAGCAACTAACTAGTCCAACACATAGACCATGTCAGTTACAAGTTCTGACAAAGATCTCAAATCTCTTAATTTGATGTTAATTTTTCTTATTATTTAGTGCTTTTTCATTTTCTGCCCTTTTTATTAGAGTAATATTTATAATGTTATATATAGACTTTTCTACTAGTATTTTTCTTCCCAGAACACTGACAATGAAATTCTTATTAAATAATAATAAGATATTGACTAGTCTGTTTGTCAATATGAAGATTTGTTGTTGATCTGTGATGTCTGTATTGATTAGGCAAGAATGAGGTCTACAGATTAACAGATCTCAGTGTTGGCACAAAAACAAACCTTGAATTAGTAGAAATACTAACCCTTCTCTATTTATTGGTTGTGCATCAGCTCAGCAATCAACCTGTTGTTGTTATGTGCCATCCAGTCGGCGCCGACTCACAGCGACCCCTCCTCGGGTTTCCGAGGCAGTATCACTACGGAAGTTGATTGCCCAACCTTCCTTCGGAGGAGTGGCTGGTGGGTTTGAACCAGCCTTCTGGTTAGCAGTCAAGTGCCTTAGCAACTATGCTACCAGAGCTCCTAAGCAGCAATCAACCTAGGAACAGATATAAATAGGAATAACAGAGCAAGATACCTCAAAATCTCCAAAAATGTCTACCAGGGATATTTAAACTGAAATGAGAGTTCTTTGACTTGGGCTCTAGGAGCTTGCTTCTAGGTAACTTCCCTGCCTGGCTCTTCTCTTCACCCCAAATTGAATCCTACATGTGCTCCACATTTTTACTTTAAGGAAAATCCTATTCATGCCTGAGATGATCTTATATTTATGATGGTCTCTTCTGTCAAATTGTTATTTCTGTATCTTGCTGTCAAAAATGTCACTCAAAGTTTCCTTTCCACCTCTCTTTACCCTCTGTCATAGTAACTTAGAAGGTCTAACCCGAGTATAATCTACCTCACCTATAATATATAGCTGGAAGAATTTTTCTCACTTTTCTGTACTTCCCCCTCCCCCCCCCTCCCCTGCTACCCAGTTTCATCTTCACACTATTTCAGGTCTGCTCATTGCTTCTCTTTGTAGTACAATTGTTTATTCATTCAAGTAGCTTTCCTTAAGGTTCAAATACCTAACGTTTGTTACAAAAGTTTATATGTAAATGTCTTTGGCATTTATTTTCTGAGTCTGTGCCAGTTGGGTTAATACTTAGGCTAGACACAAAGCAATACAGAAACTAAAAGTTCTCCAATTGCAGAAAGTTCTGGGCAAAAAGCAGAAGATATTTTGATCTTAAAAATATTAAAAAATAAATGATTGAACTTGTTAGTATTTCTAACTCTCTTCTCATCACAGTTGCCTCCTCTTTGCTGTTTCTATTTCATTGTTTTTGTGTGAATGTGATAAATGGTCATTAAATCTAGCCACTTTTATTTAATGTTCATAAAAACTGGTAGCTTTGCAAACAGATGTGGCCTGATATGGTTCAGTGAATTTAGTGGACTTCTCAGATAAATGGAATAATAACCATACAGAAGATGAATTTTATATCCCTGTTTACCTCGTCTAGAACTGAACCTTATTATAATTACAAATAGTGTTTATTATATATTATGTAATATACACACCATTGTCCAGACACTGTGTAAAACCTTAATTTGACCACTGCCATCTAGAGTTTATAATCTGAGATAGCACTTCCACCAAAAAATACAAAGAAACAGGGGCAAATAGAAAACATGGTAGTGTAATACATTCTTACTCTTTTATGAAAAAAAAAAAAAGCAATGAAGCTTAATTTCAGTTTAAATATTTTTCTTTCAGACTCATATAGGTGGTTGGGAAACAAAGAATAATTCATTTCATTTCTTTTCTGTAATTAAGAATGACTTTGAGGAATAATTATCCCACCCACCTTTTTTCTTCTCAGTTCATTTTTCCCCCTAAATTTTATTTTTGCTGTTGTTGTTGAGAATATACACGAAAAAGCATACATTAATTCAACAATTTCTATGTGTACCTTTTAGTGACATTCATTACATTCCTTGAGTTGGGCAACCATTCTCATCCTCCTTTTCTGAATTGTTTCTCCTCCATTAACATAAATTAACCGCCACACAAGGTTCCTACCTAATCTTTCAAGTTACTGTTGTCTATTTGATCCCATATAGATAGTTCTTAAAAGAGCATAATATTCAAAGCAGATCTTTTTCTACTAGTTAAGCTTAATACAAAGTCCATGAGAGCCAAAATATGATCTTGAATATATCTCTCCTGAATTTAGAGGCCATCTAAAGAATAGATTTGATGCATTGAACACCAATGACTGAAAACCAGAAGAATTGTGGGATGACATCAAGAACATTATCCATGAAGAAAGCAAGAGGTCATTAAAAAGATGAGAGAGAAAGAAAAGACCAAAATGAATGTCAGAAGAGATTCTGAAACTTGCCCTTGAGTGGAGAGAAGCTAAAGCAAATGGAACAAATGACAAGATAAAAGAGCTGAACAGAAGATTTCAAAGAGCAACTCAAGGAGACAAAGCCAATTACTATAATGAAATGTGCAAAGACCAAAAGGTAGAAAACCAAAAGGGAAGAATATGCTCAGCATTTCTCAAGCTAAAAAACCTAAGGAAAAAATTTTAAGCCTCAAGTTGCAATATTGAAAGATTCTATGGGCAAAATATTGAATGATTCAGGAAGCATCAAAAGAAGATGGAAAGAAAACACAGAGTCACTGTACCAAAAAAAACCCCAAAAAAACTGGTTGATCTTCATCCATTTCAGGAGATGGCATATGATCAAGAACCAATGGTACTGAAGGAAGAACTTGAAGCTACACTGAAGGAACTGATGAAAACCAAGGCTCTGGGAATTGACGGAATACCCATTGAGATGTTTCAACAAACTGATGCTCCACTGGAGGCACTCACTCAGTTATGCCAAGAGATTTGGAAGACAGCTACCTGGCCAACTGACTGGAAGAGATCTGTATTTGTACCCGTTCCAAAGAAAGGTGATACCACAGAATGTGGAAATTATCGAACAGTATCATTAATATTGCACTCAAGTAAGGTCTTAATGAAGATAATTCAAAAATGGTTGCCACAATATATTGACAGAGAACTTCCAGAAGTGCAGGCTGGATTCAGAAAAGGACATGGAACAAAGGATATCATAGCTCCTGTCAGATAGATCTCGGCTCAAAGCAGATACTAGAAAGATGTTTACTTGTGTTTTATTGACTAGGCAAAAGCATTTGATTGTGTGGATCATAACAAATTGTGGATAACATTGAGAAGAATGGGAATTCCCGAACACTTAATTGTACTCATGAGGAACCTGTCCATAGACCAGGAGGCTGTCATTCGAGCAGAACAAGGGGACACTGCATGGTTTAAAATCAGGAAGGGAATGCATCACGGTTGTATCCTTTCCCCATACTTATTCAATCTATATGCTGAGCAAATAATCCAAGAAACTGAACTATATGAAGAAAAAAATGTGGCATCAGGATTGAAGGAAGAATCATTAACAACCTGCAATACGATGACGATACAACTTTGCTCACTGAAAGTGAGGATGACTTGAAGCACTTATTGATGAAGATTGAAGAATACAGTCTGCAGTATGGACTACATCTTGATATAGAGAAAACAAAAATTCTCACAACTGGACCTATAACCAGCATCACAATAAAGGGAGAAAAGATTGAAGTTGTTAAAAACTTCACATTGCTTGGTTTTGCAATCGATGCCAATGGAAGCAGCAGTCAGGACATCAGATGACATATGACACTGGGCAAGTTGGCTGCAAAAAACCTCTTTCAAGTACTGAGGAGCAAAGATGTCTCCTTGAAGACTAAGGTGTGCCTGATACAAGCCATGATATTTTTAATTGCCTCAAATGCATGTGAGAGCTGGACAATGAATAAATAAGACTGAAGAAGAATTGATGCTTTTGAGATGTGGTGCTGGCGAAGAACGCTGAAAGTACCATGGACTGCTAAAAGAACTAACAAATCTGTGCTGGAGGAAGCACAGCCAGAATGCTCCTTGGAAGGGGGAATGGCCAGACTTCATCTCACCTACTTTGGTCATGTTGGCAGAGGGACCATTCCCTGGAGAAGGATGTCATGCTTGGTAAGGTGGAGGATCAACGAAGGAGGGGAAGGCCCTCAATGAAATGGATTGACACTGTGGCTGTGGCTATGGGGTCAAGTATAGCAGGGATCACAGAGCTGGCAGGGGACTGGGCGGTGTTTCGTTCTGCTGTGATTTGGAGGTGACTCGACAGCACCTGACAACAATGACAACAAAAACAACAAGCTTAATGATTGGTTTTAAGAAGACTTCAGGTTTAAGATTTAAAGATTATCTCAGGGCAATAGTTTCAGGGGTTCACCCAACTTGCACAGCCCCAGAAAGTCTAGAGTCCATGGGAATTTTAAATTCTGTTCTACATTTTCCCCTTTTGATCAGGACTTGTCTATGAAATCTTTGATCAAAATGTTCAATAATGATAGCTGGGCACTATCCAGTTCTTCTGGTCTCAAAGGAGGAAGTTGTTCATAGAGGCAATTAGCCACACATTCCATATTCTCTTCCTATCTCTGACTCTCTTTCTTCCTTTGTTGCTCCAGGTGAAGAGAGACCAATTTTTATGCCTTGAATGACCACTTGCAAACTTTTAAGATCCCAGGCACTACACAATAAAGTAGGAGGTAGAATGGAAATGCTAAACACATTAGTAGGCCAGTTAACTGGGATGTCCCATGAAACAATGACTCTAAACCGCCAAACCAAAGAACCAAATTCCATGAGGTGTTCAGCTGTACCTCAGCAGCTTCAGCAGCTACACCTCCTTCTATTTTCTTCTCATTGTTGTGAATATGTCTGTCATACCTTTTTACAGATGTACTACCTATTGACAATAATTACAATAATTGACTGTGCAACCTTATTCTCAATCAACGCATTTTTCCCATCACTGTTAACCCTCTTTTCCCTATACCCTCATCCCTGGTAACCACTAATAAATTTAGGTCTTTATACATTTGCTGTTTCTTGACTTTTTATATAAGTGAGGTCATACAATATTTGTCCTTTAATGATTGTCTTATTTTGCTCAGCATAATGTCTTTAAGCTCCATCCATACTGTAGCCCATGCCAAGACTTATTTCTCTTACTGGTTGAGTAGAATTCCATTGCAAGTATGTACTACAGTTTATTTATGCATCCATTTATGGCATTTAGGTTCTTTCCACCTTTTGAGTATTGTGAATAGGGCTGCAATGAACATTTGGTATTCAAGTCTCTTTTTGAGTCTCTGCTTTCAGGTCTTTTGAATATATACCTAGAAGAGGAATTGCTGAGTCATATGGTAGTTCTAGTTTTAGTTTTTTGAGGAGCTGACACACTGCTTTCCATAATGACTGTACCATTTCACATTCCCATCAGCAATGAGTAAGAGTTCCAATTTCCCCACATCCTTGACAATGAATGTTATTTATTTATTTAAATTTTAGATCTTAGTTATCCTAGTAGGAATGAAGTGATATATCACTGTGGTTTTGATTTCCATCTGTCTGATGGCTTTTCATGTGTTTGGTGACCATTTGAATGTCCTCTTGGTGAAATGTCTATTCAAGTTGTTTGCCCATTATATGATTGTGTATTTGTGTTTCTGTTGTTAAGGTGTCAGAGTTTTCTATATATTTTTTTAGTTATTGGATTCTTGTGGGTTTATGGTTTCCAACTCGGAAGGAGGACTGGGCAATCTATTTCCATAAAGACACTGCCTCAAAAACCCAAGGAAGGGTTGCTATGAGTCGGAATCGACTTGACGAAAGTGAGTTTTATTTTTTTTCCCCCAGTTTATATGGTTTCCAAAGATATTCTCTCAGTCTACAGCTTGTCTTTTCACTTTTTTGGTATTCTTTTGATGAGGAAAAGTTTTTAATTTTTATGAGGTCCCATTTATTTATTTTGCCTTTTGCTGTTTGTGCTTTTGTTATTATATTAGTCCATTGTTGAAATCTAGGCCTGACAGTGTTGCCCCTGCATGTTCTTCTATATTTTTGTTGTTTTTTAAAAGAGATTGGTAAAGAGAAGAAGGTGGCAGTCAGAGGTACCTAAGGAGAGAATACACAGATTTAACTAAGAAAGGGATGAGGATTCAATGGTTTGAGACAGAGCATTGCAGTCAGACTTCCATGATTGACAAGCTGGCTCAGCCACTCAGCCACTAACTATTTATGTAACTTTAGGTAAATTAACTAACATTTCTAATTTGCTCATAGGACTTGTATGTGACAACCAAATGATTTGATGTATGAAGAAATTTATCCCAGTACTTGGTTCATAATGAAAAAATACAATAAATATTAGTCACTGCCATTGTTATTGGGAGCTCTGGTAGCATAGTGCCTAAGGCACTTGACTGCTATCCAGAAGGCTGACAGTTCATACCCACCAGCCACTCCTTGGAAGGAAGATGGGGCAATCTACTTCCATAGTGATACTGCCTCAGCAACCCAAGGAGGGGTCGCTATGAGTCACGTCCAACTCAATGGCACATAACAACAACAACAACAACAACTATTGTTATTATTGGACTAGTCAACCCCAGCCTTCCCTCTCAATTTAGGGCCACCTATGAGCAATCCATGAAATTTAGACATCTACTTTTATAAATCATGTAGAAACTCAATAACTTTTACAGGTATAGATTCCCTACTTGTTCTATATCCCTTAAGTCACTTCATTAGGTTATGTATTTGCATCTAGACATCTTTTATAATTTCATCTTTAAAAATGACCTACCTGGCACACATATGTGCATGAAAGCCATTGAATAAATGGTTCATTGGTTCCTGGGTCCCTGGGTCCTTGGGTGGCACAAATGATTTGTAATTGGCTGCCAATTGAAAGGCTGGAGGTTCAAATTCACCCAGGAGTATCATGAGAGAAAAGGCCTGGTGATCTGCTCCCATAATGATTATAGTCACAAAACTTTATGAAGCACAGTTTTATTCTTAATACATGGAGTCTGTCATGAGTTGGGGGCCAACTTGATGGCCTCTAAGAACAACAACAATTATTAAGTAGTGACAAGACCACTGGACTGGGAGTCAGAAATACTGAATTCTTAATGTGTTTCTGCCACTGATTACTATGTGACTGGGTCAGTTGCTTCATCTATAATATGGGTTGGAGTAGAAAATGACCCAAATCTATTCTGGTTCTGTTCATGCTTGCATAAGTCACACAGGAAACTTTGTCTGTCAGAATAGCTTTTGCTTTATTTCAAGTATACATTGAGAAGCTATTATGTGCCTAGCCCTATTCTAGCCCTATGCTTCAAAAGAAATAAATAGAATTCTGTCTTCAAGAAATGTATTATCTATGCCCGGCTAACACTGTCAACCACTCAGAGGGGGATCTATATAGGAAATCCTGGCTAGAGAGGGAGAACAATGTGGAAAAAAATTCAAAATCATTTGGGAAAAAAAGGGGGGGGAGGACCAGGTTTGCTAGTCTGATAGAGCTTGGTGGAACCACTGTGACTATGGCCCCTAGCTACCCTTCAGGTCTGGAATTGAACCCACACCTGTGGCTTCCAGCCAAACACAAGACAGGAATATGAATTGAACACTTTCCTGAAGTAGATACACTCCTTGGAGAGAACAATCATGGGAGAAAGAATGGCTGTTTATGCACAGGGAGACAGCTCAGGGGGCAAGAGTGTATGGAGGGAAGAGGCAACTATTAGGAGGAAGTGGGAGGGGAGCTGTTGCATTGGGGTAAATTATAGTCAATGTCATGAGGCAACGTGTATGTGAACTGCTGTAGGGAAAATGAATTTGCTCTGTAAATTTTCACCCAAATCATAATAAAAAAGAAGAAGAAGAAATGTACGATTTAGAGGAATCACAAACCTTACATTGCAGTATGATAAGAGGTATGTGTAGGGAATCATAAGACCAGATAGAAGCAACATTTCACCTATGGGAAGCAAACATATAACCAATGGGAAAATCAGGGAAAGCTTTGCAGAGGAAGTGGTACCTGAACTGAGTCTCAAAGAAGAAATAAAGTTAGTGGAAAAAGTCAGGAGAAAGTCATTTCAGGAGGCAATAGTACGTATAAGGAAATACAAGGAAGAAAAAGAACAAGAAGTCATTTGGGAAGTGCAGTATGGTTGGAGGGGGGAGAGTATGGGTTAAATGAATAGAGAAGAAGCTTTCTCTGACTCTTCCACCTCTCCCTAGTCAATGTCATCAACTCCTTTGGCTTTACCAAAACCAAACCCATGCCACTGACTCATAGTGACCCTTTAGACAGAGCAGAATTGTTTCATAGAGTTACCAAGGCTGTAAATCTTTATAGAAGCAGACTGAAAAGCAGATGACACTTTGTGGAAGCTTCATCTTTCTCCCATGGAGTGGCTGGTGGGCTCAAACCACTGACCTTTTGGTTAGCAGTTGAACACTTTAACCACTACACCACTAGAAATGCCTTCCTTTGCCTTTAGATACCTTCCATTTTCTGATGACTCAGCAATTTATAATCTCAGTCCCAAACTTGCTTTTGAACTTTAGACTTATATATCTTACTACCCACTGTACATCTCATCTGGTCTGGAGTCACCTTAAACTCCTGATTTTCACCTTAAGGAAATACCTTTTCTTTTGCTCATTATCTTGGTAAACGATATTACCATCCACTCAGTTGCTTGTGGTAGATATTTTGGTTTTGTGCTTGATACTTCCCTTTTCATCATCCCTGATGTCTTTCATATCCAATCAATACCCAAGGCCTAATGATTATACCTTCTAAGCACATCTCTATCTTTTCTCTGTCTCCACTGCCACCACCCTCATCCAAGCTACCATCTTGGACTTGATGGCTGGAGTTAAATCAGATCCCATCATATTCCTATTTAAAATCCTTCTATGGAAAACTACCTTTCTTTGTATAAAGTCCAAATTTCTTAACATAGCCTAAAACTTTGCTTGTTTTTACTCCTAACCACTTGTCTCCAGGAATTCTTCATTCTCTTTGCTTTAGTTACATTGTCCTTCTTCATGTTGATCAAATGGTCTAAACTCCTTCCCACTTTAGGGCTTCTGTATATTCTGTTTCTTCCATATGGAAGAGTAAGACTCTTCTTACCTCCATCATCTCTCACTCCTAATTTGGCTAACTCTATTCCCTTTTTTTTTTTTTTTTTCTTGAAAGCTCTGGTAGCGTAGTGCCTAAGGCACTTGACTGCTAACCAGAAGGCTGGTTGTTAAAACCCATAAGCCACTCCTCGGAAGGAAGGTCGGGCAATCTACTTCCATAGTGACATTGCCTCGGAGGAAACTCATCGAGGGGTCGCTATGGGTTGGGTCCAACTTGACAGCACATAACAACAACAATTTTCCCCATAGATTTTCCCGATAGACTGATCTACATTCTGTGTTCTCATAATATATTTACATTTTCTTTGTAGTATTATTACACTTATACTTAGTTAATAACCATGCAATTGTTTGTTTAATGTCTGTTTCATCTACTAGACTATAAGTTCCATGAGATAGGGTATAATTTGCTATAGTGTCCCCAATGTTTAGTGAATATTTTCTGAAGGGAAAGGAAGAAAGGGAGAGAGAGAACAATCAAATAAGATAAGGCTTGAAAAATGTACATTGGATTCAGCAACTAAGAAGTCATTAGTGACCATGGAAAAGGCAGTATCAGTGGAGTGGTGTGGGCAGGATGCAGACTGAAGTAGATTGAGAAGCAAAAGGAAGGTGAGAAAGTGGAGGCAGTAGGTGTAAATTAATGTCAAAAATGTTATTCATGGGAAAAAATAAAACTGTATGGCAATAGATAAAGGAATGATGCAAGATCACGGGAACACTTTGTAAGACTGAGCTTATTTATATGCTAAAGGGAAAGCAATCAAAGAAAAACTGTGTAGACTAATAGATTGAAGACACAGGAAAAAGAAGAGATAAAGTAACAGAGGAAGGTGAAGAGGGTTGTGGTAGACAGACCAGGATCTGGAGCCTAAAATTCATTTTGCAAAACTTAAAAGTCACCTTTTCATTGAGACAAGAAGAGAGTAAGACAAATGTATGTAAATAGAGGTGCAAGATCCCGAGTATAACGTGGGATTTGTGTAGTAGCCTGGATTTTCTTCCAATTGTAGGAGGCACTCTGAGAGAGGCTGGTGGGGAAAGGACATAAACAGAGAGGTGAAAGCTTAGAATCACTTTGAAGGAAATGGGAGATGAAGCTGATCAGGATCAGGTCAAAAAATTGCTGAACCCTGCCAAGGGAGATTTGTGGTGTCAATCATCCATATCATTGCGTAATCTCCAGAAGTGCTCAGCAATTTTTGTGAGGGAGAAAATGCTTGGATTTTTCCAATCAGAGTTTTTAGGGGAAGAACAGTATGGAAAATGAGATTACAGGATAGGGAGAATGTGAATTAATAAATTTTGGGGTCTAAATTAGATAGTGAGGTAAATAAAGACACATGGTGGGAAACAGGGACTAAAGCTAGTGGTACAGAGGTTGCACATTTACTGGGAGAAAGGAATAGAGAGGTTCTGAGAGCTAGGTGAATGTAGGACAGTATAAAGAGAGATTATTATATCAAAGTTTCAGATGTAAAGGTGGAAGCTTCCTTGATGATAACTAGAGCTAATTTAACCATGGAGATGGATATCACATGAAGCATCTTCACACCTGCCCTAAAAGCTGTAACAACATCCTCACTTTCTTCTCTTATTACTTCATGTTAAGAATCCCTTTTGTGCTCCTCCAGTGAGATCACTGAAAAAATGGCAAAGGACAAAATGGGGATAGGGTCTATGCATTGGTTGGTCAATTTAATTAAAGTCACTTCAACAAGTATTTAGTGCATGAAGACCATGTGCCAAGGCATTGCTGTGTGGTGGAGGAGAATTCAGTGTTTAAGGAGAACACACTTAAGAAGGATTCAGTGCATGGAGTTAGGCAATGAAAAATAGTTTGGGAAGAATTCCAGTTAGAAATATTAACATAACTAAATCCTCCAATAATATGGTGTCTGGGAAATACCAGCAAGGCATTCAGAGCATGAAATGTTAAGCAGAGAGTCATGACATAGCTCAGCAGAGAGAGGTCATGGAAGGTCTCGTAGACCATGCTAACCTACGGTGATAAGGAACACTGGAGAGTTTAAAGGAGATGAGTGATGAGGTTAAATTTGTTTTTGAGATACATCATTCTGTTAATTTCATGGAGACTAGATTGGGGGAGGGGGTGACAAGGCTAGAGTCCAAAACATTAGTAGCTTACCCATTTAATAGCTCTATGACCCTAGGTTATTTATTTTACTTCTCTGTGTCTTAATTTCTCTCTTTTATAATGGGAATGATAATAGTATTGTCTTACAAACCTGTAGGCAAGATTAAAATGATTTATTTATAAATAACTTAAAAGTGATGCCAGATATATTCCATGGCTGGGGCAGGAAAAGTATAAGACAAGCTTGGAACATCTTGCTCTGCCAGAGAATAAGGGAGTTCTCATTGAAAAAATGATGGAGCATGTCCAAAGAGACACAGGAACCAGCTTGAAGAGACTTCTACTGTTCATACATGGAATCAGTTCACCATCACAGTAAGTAATGACAATAATGGGCTATAACCAGTTGAATAAAATAAGAATCCTTGAGTCTATAATAATAGTAATTAGATAAATAATAAGAAAAAGCTCTTCCTTGCAATAATATGTCAAATAATAAATAAAGAAAAAAATGATACAGTTTTAAAAATCATAACTTGCACCCATCACAAAAAAAAAATATTGATTTAGGCAAGTATCATCAGCGGATGCTAATTCTAGTAAAGGAACGTTGACATAGAGCAGCATATTTATATGATATCAAAGTATTTCACAACAAATTACTTATGAATTATAAAAGTGACAATATTAAATATACAGGGGAGGAAACAGACAACATCTCAATCACATGATCAAAACCGACATCATCAATGAAGTGATGTGCCTCCAATGTAATGCTATACAAAAGACAGAATCTTACTTCTTGACATTCCAGCCCAAATGCTCTTTCTGAATGAAATTATGATGACACATCACAAAATGCATATTGAGGGACATTCTAGGAAATAACAGTCCTATATTCTTCAAAACAAAGGCTGAAGAACCACTCCACATTAAAGGACACCACAAAGACATGACAACTAAGTGTGATTTATGATCCTTGACTGGGTTCTCTACTGGGGAGAAAAAAAAAAAAGCTACGAAAGTCATGATTGGGGCAATAGATAAAATTGGAATATATTCCATCCAATTGGACTCTATACTGAGTAAAGGTATTATATCAGTGTTAAATTTTCTCAATCTTATAACTATGCTTTGGTTATGTAAGAAAATTTATACTGAAAGGTAAAAGAGTAAAAGTAGCATAATGTATGCAACAAACTCTTCATTGTTTAAGAATAAAATATGGAGAATAAGAGAATACTAAAACAAATGTTTCAAAATAATGCAAAAAATTTGTGCTTCTGGGGAAAGTACATACAAGAATTCTGCACGTTTCTTGTAATTCTTCTATAAATTTGTAATAATTAAAAATAAAAAGTTTTTTTAAATAAAGAATATGAAAAAAAATATGATTCACTGAAAACTCTCAGTAAAAATTAACTATCATCATCAACATTATCAGTTAGGAAATTCTTGCAGTGTGTCACGTAAGAGGTGATGGAAGGCCTGATCTCAGGGAACAGGGATTGATAGTAGGGATGGAAAAAACAGGGAGCATTTAAGCTAGCTTGCCCCAGAAATTCTGCCACTGATAGTGCTCCATGACATGAGTGCTAGATGCCACTAAGTATGTGACGTATTGTCTCAATCTGTATATCCTATGGCCAATTTTACCTCGCAGAATGAACTTCTCATGCTATGTATACTCCTCCTGTGTGCTAAGCATCCAGTTCAGTGCAGCTGAATTGCCTTCTGTGCCCTATGGAAGCTCCAGGAGGACAGGAGTAGAGAGAAAAGGCTAGTGCATTTTTAAATAGACAAAGATCTTCTCCCTTCCTTTTTCTTTTCTTAGGGAGAAAATGAGAAAGAGAAGAAGTAGAGAAGGGAGGAGAATTAGAACTACTTTGAGGGCATCCCAGAATGGGCATTCTGGAAGATACTTTCCTTCTCTCTCCAGCGTTCTTCCCTTTGCTACCAGCCACTCAGCCCAGAGTTGTTCTGTGCCCGTACCTGTGCCTGAGTCCCCTTCCAGAGCAGAAGAAAGTGAGGTATCTCACATCCTCTTACCAGATTACTTAAAACAGTCCTGTGGTTCAAGGTCAGCTGTATGACTCACTTATGGCTGTAAAGTTTCATGCCAGCTCAGGCAACATACACAAGAGTGAGACTGGATGGAGAGCTATCAAATGAATTACGCCGTCTCAACAAAGTATTAGTTAGTTGACTAAAGTGTGTCTGAGCAAATAAACTGAGTTGGATCAGAGATAGCTTTGTTAAAGCCTGTATTATTTCCTGTTTGCTATGAGAATAAAGCCCCAGGTGACCTTCTAACATCTGGAATTATTCCATCTTACCAAATCATCTGCACACCAATATTCAAATCCCTCTGGATAATTCAGCACTCACCAGGCCACCAATACATCATTCATTTTCCTTCTCTTGTGGCTTTGCTCATCCTCCTATTGGAATCAGGAATGTCTTATCCATTCTTTGAGAGTCAATTTGAATGTCACTTATTTCTGGAAGCCTTCCATGATAACCTTCAGGAATAATGACAACATAACATCTCCTTCCGGTCTATATCAAGTAATATCACCACATATATATGCATTTTTATTTGGATCTACAAGTAAAAGGATTTCATTTTACTTGAATCCACAATCAAGATCCATGGAAGCAGCAGTCAAGAAATCACACAACTTACTGCACTGGGCAAATGTGCCACAAAAGACCTCTTTAAAATGTTTAATAGCAAAGGTGTCACTTTGAAGACTAAAGTGTACTTTACCCAAGCCATGATATTTTCAATTGCTTCATATGCCTGCAAAAACTGGACAATGAATTAAAAAAAGAAAGAAAGAAAAAACAGTGCTATGGAATCAATTTTGACTCATAGTGACTATATAAGACAGAGTAGAACTGCCTGAAGGAGTTCCAAGTCTGTAGATCTTTATGGAAGCAGATTGCCTCATCTTTCTCTTGTGGAGTGGTTGATGTGTTTGAACTGTCAATCTTTTGGTTAGTAGCCAATGCTTTACTGAATCACCAGAGTTCCTTTGGACAATGAATGAGGAAGAAGAATTGATGCTTCTGGATTATGGTATTGGCAAAGAATATTGACTAACTACAGACTGCCAGAGAATGACCAAATCCATCTTGGGAGAAGTACAGCCAGAATGCTCTCTAGAAGCGAGGATGGCAAGACTTTGTATTTTGGACATGTTATTGGGAGGGACCACTCCCTGGAGAAGGGCATCATACTTGGTAAAGTAAAAACCATATCAAGCTCATTGCCGTCGAGTCAGATCCGACTCATAGCAACCCCTCCTTGGGTTTCTGAGGCAGTATTACTACAGAGGTAGATCACCCAATCTTCCTTCTGAGGAGGTTTGAACCACCAAAAAGAGGGTGACCTTCATGGTGGCAGCAAAAATGGGCTCAAACATAGCAATGATTGTTTGATGGCATAAGACCAGTCAGTGCCTTGTTCTTTTGTACGTAAGATGGCTATGAATCAGAACCAACTCAGTCAGAACACCTAACAACAACATAGATGAACATACTTTCAGAAAATGTAATCAAATGAAGGAACTTTTATTAAATTATCTCAATCTTCTCTTTCTATGCTTATATCTTAAAAAGCCTTGAGGAGGAAATATTGCAGAAGTGAGAAAGTTATTAGATGCTTGTTAGAAAGAGTGGAATGAGGAAAGCATGGGATTAGAGACACAGCTTTCTGATAGACCTAGTTTAAAATAGTGTACACAAAATAGGGAATCTAATACCATTTACATATGTAAATCATTCTATATTTAGAAATTTAGGTTCCTTTGTAGAGCATTAATTTTTATGTCATGTTAAGTAGAGATAATACTGCTTTGTAAATAACTTTATCTCTGGACTATTTGCCTTTTCTTTTCTTTTAGAAACTGTTGTCTTTTAACTCCATCTTTAAGAACAGACAAATGGTCAGCTGAATGGCATCATTAATAGAAGCATCAATTTCAGAAGCTTTACTTCTGGAAGTGGAATAAAAAGGAGGTGTAACCCAGGGTTTAAGATACCCACTGGTAATGAGGGCATTTGAGTGATGGTAATTGGCAAGAAGAAAGACTTAAAGATCTATCTAGAGACCAGCCATCACATTCCAGGCATGCTGCCAGCTGAAGACTAAAAACAGCATGTAAGATGGCAAGATAAATATGCTCCTTGGTTTCTTTATTGCCATAAAAGCCATTGGGGAGGGCTTAAAGATATATACCTTCCTGAATGGTAACCTTTAGACTTCTGGTTCCATAACTTGAGTGAAAACTTTTGATATCAGGGAATGGGGACAAGAATATAATCTTCAACAAAGCACAGCCCTCTGGTCTACATACCCACTGTCAAAAAAGGGTACAGTAAATAAGGTCACAGAATGGTCATCCCTTTAGACCCAATGCTGGTCTTGGAACCAGATCAGTAACTGAATAATACAATTTCTTTCTTTTGACTAAAATATAGAACCTCTTTAACCTTGAGTATGACATTTTCATTAGCAATGTGCACTTGATTTTTCACACCCACATAAAATTTGGTAGTAGGCAACAAACTTCCAGAATGTAGCCACAGCTTCTTGCTCCAGGAAATGTCTATCAATTTAATTATTAAAACTAGTTTAATGTTGGTGCCTTTCTGAGCAGAATCTTTAAGATGACATGAGCTACTGCACACTCCCTTATTTCGTTGACATTTCACATGTTACTTGTAGCTGTCAAGCTGTGCCTACCCAAATCTAAGACAATGAGTAAATTATACCAGTTCAGTCAGTGAATCAATCAGTTAAAATGGCTGCTTGACTGAAAAGACAAGTCATTTGACACTTTGTAAACTGAAACACTGAAGAAAATTGGGAGAAATAAATCTTCGTCATCTCCTGGGTCACTTAACATCTCTAAGTGTATTTCCTTTTTTCTGTGAAATGGGTATGTGGATACTTTGCCTGCTTGGCTTGTGGTAAGAATTAGAAATAATGTATATAAAATAGTAGCATGTAGCAGATACTCAGTAAGTGTTTATTGTAATACATAATCATTCTTCTTATTATATATTAAATGTTCAAGTTATTTTGAAGATATTAAGCAATTAATTATGGTTCTTTCTGGATTTTTGGAGAAAATCTACCACTGTTCATTTAATCAACTTAAGTATAATGACAGGAGACAGATTAAAGCTAGATTAATCAAGTTGTCAGGCAGTTTAGACAGCAAGCCAGCTATCCATTTTAGTTTACTTTTTATCTGCCTTCACTCTTAATATCCAAATCTTGTACTTTGAGTGGTTTTATGGAATATTTTTTTTAGTAAATAGCTGATCTAACTGGTATTCTGCTATTAGTAAAAACTGAGTAAGAGAATTATAGTGATTGTTTGAAGAACAAGAGGCTAGGGTTTTCGGTTTAACATTTCATGAGATGGATCGGAAGTGAAATAAAGATAGTATTCTTATATACAGGAATCCTGTACATTATGAATACTGGCAGTATAAGGGTTGTAAGAAAAAAAGACAACAAATATGTCAAAGGCACTTTTAAGTTGCCCCCCCCCCTTTTGAAGGTAGAAAACTGACAAATAACTTGGAGTCTGTATATGTACTAATGCATTTGACTTCCTGACCTTCTGATCTTGATTAGTTTTTTGATGCCATTGGCATCTCTAAGGTTACAATTTAGTGGAGATTCTGGCTTGCAGTTGTGCTGTCGAAGGGTTCTTTGCCTGGTAATCAGGTAGCTCATGGTCCCAGGGAGAAATAAGAAAACAATCAGTTCTTGAAAGCTGAAACATACTGAAGTTGAAAGTAGGTTCTTGGCAGAAGCCCAGTTCTTCTTTCTCAAAGCATGTGTCATCATTGCAATGAAGAAAATGGTGGGGTTTGCCCAAATAGCCACAAAGTAGGGGCCCAAATAACAAAGAAATACAACAGCTGAAAAGCTGTGAATATATTTGGGGACTGTTTTGTAGAACACTTTGTTTTTTCATTTACCACACTGTTGAGTCGCATGTGAAGAGATGTGGTTCCCATTAAAAATAAGCATGCTGCTTATTTTGAAGCAAATTATTATCAAATGACTATGCTTCAAAACATTTCTTAATTTCAATTTGAAGTGAAGTCATTTGAGTTTGAAGCATATGCCTTTGCTAAATTGTTGCCAAAAACAAGAGACAACTTAATTTTTGCATTCACTGCTTGCAAAACTGTTGATTCAATATGTGACTGAAAGTTTAAGTCCTGACAGTAAAGCTTTATTTACTGAGGCCTGGGGTCACCCATATTCATGATCATTAGTGAGTTTTCACTTCATAAAGCCAAAGGTAAACATGAGTAATTGTTACATTTGGTCCAAATGAAGATTGTGAATTGTCTGTGAATTATACTCGTAATTTAAACCTAAATAAAAATTTTAATAACTTAACGGTGAATAAACTATTGAAAAATAGAGGATGCATGTTAATGTGTATAGCACTATGGTACGTCCTATAAAATTTCTGCAAAATAATATTTGATGAGAACTTATCTCTGTACATGTGCAATTCAACTTTATGGACTATACACACACAAAAGTATTCATCTATATGCATTATTTAAACTAGACTTTGGGCTTTATTGAGCAATTTCCTTATTGATTTTCTTTTCCTACCTTTGAGGCAAATTTTGGATTGTTTTCTTAACACTTTATCATTTGTTGCAATGCTAATGCATCAACATGGTAAGAAATCCAAACAATACAAAAGGATGTACCATGAAAATAAAAATTTCTTCTATTCCCGCACCCCTCAGGGACATTTCCCTCCCTCACAGTTAATGTTAACATTTTCAATGTACCATTCTAAATGTATTTTCTGTATATTTGAGTGTATACAGTTATCCACCAGCAACTCCTCGGAAGGAAGATGGGGCAATCTACTTCCGTAGTGATACTGCCTCGGAAACCCAAGGAGGGGTCGCTATGAGTCGAGTCCGAGGCACATAACAACAACAACAACACAGTTATCTGCAAGAGACTGGTCTCAGGACTCTCTCAGATACCAAAATCCATGGATGCTCAAGGCCTTATGTAAAATAGCCTATTATTTGTATATGTAAGCTATGCAGATCCTCTCGTACACGTTAAATCATTTCTAGATTATTTATACTACCTAATACAATGTAAATACTATGTAAAGAGCACTTTATGCTTCCTCTTAGCCTTTGAGGGATTGCTTTGACCACTTGATTTCTTTTCAGGAGTCTTTTTTTTTTTTTTTAATATTTTTGTTCTGGTGTTGGTTGAAGTGGAACCAATGGATACAGAGGGCCTACTGTACTTATATACCTATACCTCTCTCTCTCTCTTTTTTCCTTTATAACGTAGTGGCATATTTGAGACATAATAAGGAAAAGAAGATGCACTGAAATTTGGAAAATTACTTGTCAGTTTAAAAGAGATTACCAATAAAAATATGGGTTATATGTTGTTGTTGTTATGTGCCATCGACTTCGACCTGACTCATAGAGACCCCTCTTTCGGTTTCTGAGGCGGTATCACTATAGAAGTAGACTGCCCAACCCTCTTTCTGAGGAGTGGCTGGTGGGTTTGAACAGCCAGCCTTCTGGTTAGCAGTCAAGTGCCTCAGGTACTATGGTACCAGAATTCCTTAGAGGAAGCCAAAGGAATAGTTAAGTAACCCGAACTGGAAGCAAAGGAGCTGTTCCTCCCCCCCAAAAAAATCAGTCACCATGGAGTCAATGCTGACTTATGGTGACCCCATGGGTTTCAAAATGAAACTGCCTCCCACAGGGTTTCCAGTGGTTAATTGTTTGGAAGGAGGTAATCAGGCCTTTCTTTTGAGGTACCTCTGAGTGGAGCCAATCCTCCAACTTTTTGGTTAGCAGCCTAGCATGTTAACTATTTGTACTACCCAAGACCTTCATTACTTTCCCTAGGCCCAAATAAAAGAGGAAAGGGAGTGAGTACTCAAACTTGGCAGCAAGAAGTTATATAGGAATGGAGCAGTGCTAAGACAGCCCAAGACAGAGAGGGAGAGACAAATCAACACTCTGACCTCATTCTCCTCTCCTCAAAGCGCAAAGGGGAATTCTCCACAAGCCAGATCCAAGTAGCAGCCAGAGGACAGAGAAGTCCTGTGATGCAGTCTGTACAGATTGGCTTCCCAGAGCCCAAAGCCAGTAGAGAAGGGTGGAAAGTGGATCTGGAGGAGCAAATCGAAGGAATCTGCCATACGCTCTTCTGCTTTTGCTGTTTTCAGTTAACAATGCATATTGGAGATCATTCCATGTATCACTACAGATAGATCTCTCCCATTTTTCTGAAGGAGGTAAGCCATGGTGTGGATGAAACATAATTTATTTAATTGGTCTTCTATTGCTAAACATTTAGATTGATTTCTTGTCTTTTGCAAGCACAAACAACATTACAACAAATATGCTTGTACATATGTCTTCATGCACATGTATGCTATATTTGTTATATAAATTCCTAAAATGGAATTGCTTCCTCATTAATTTAAGGGACATAGTAGATTTTTGGTGCTTATTTCTCCCAACAGGGAAAAAAAAAAAGGAATTACTCTCACATTTGGGCATAAAGTTGTTCAAAAATCTGTTGTGAGTCCTTACTGTTTCCCAAATCTAAATTCTTTATTGCCTAAACATCTAAACTCCTTTTAATTTGTAGAATGGCGGAATTGCATGTACTCAGGAGCAAGATGGTCTGTGTTCCAGTCCTGGCTCTGATACATGATTTTGGTCAAGTGTCAGAAGCTCTCTGTTTTTCAGTTACCTCATCTGTAAAATGGGAAAAATAATAGTACTAAGAGCTATCTCAAAGGGCTTTGTGAGACTTAAATGAATTAATACATGTAAGTTTTTAGACTGTCTAACACTATCTAATGAGGAGCCCCAGTGGCACAGTGGTTAAAGCACTTGGCTGCTAAGCAAAAAGTTGGCAGCTTGAACCCATTAGCTGCTCTGTAGAAGAAAGATGTAACAGTCTGCTTCCATAAAGATGACAGCCTTGGAAACCCTATGGAGCTATTCTGTCCTGTAATGTATCTATGAGTTGGAATTGACTTGATGGCAGCAAGTATAGGTACAGTATATAGCAATACATAATGGTTTGTTCTTATTATTTTGCAATCAATGTCCTTTAAACACTTTTGTTTTTAATTCTTCAGCGTTTTGATGCAACAACTCCCCTCTCATTTCCTGCTGATCTTTACCTCTTTTCTGTGTCCATCCCTCCATGCACCCCTACCCCCTGAGCTGTCTCCCTGTGCAGATTGGCTTCCCAGCCCTTCTTATCCCATGATTGTTCTCTTCAAGGAGTGTATCTACCTCAGGTAAATGTTCATCTCATATGCCAGTCTTTTGTTTGGCTGGAAGCCATGGGTGTGGGTTCAATTTCAGACCTAAAGTGCAGCTAGGGGCCATAGTCTCAGTGGTTCCACAGGCTCTATCAGACCAGCAACCTAGTCCCCTCACCCCACCTTTTTTTTCCCAAATGATTTTGAATTTTGTTCCACATTGTTCTCCCTCTCTATCCAGGATCTCCTACATAGATCCCCCTCCGAGTGGCTGACAGGGGTAGCTGAGCACCATCTAGTTCTTCTGGTCTCATAGTCATATAGGCTGTGGATTGTGTGGTGTACCAGTTGCTAGGACTAATGTTTCCATGAATCTTTGGTTTCCATGAATCTTTCATTCTTCTTTACTCTGGACAGGAGAGACCCATCGTTGGATCTACATGGCTGCTTGCAAGCTTTTAAGATCCCAG
>NW_006921655.1:6447015-6455046 GCF_000298275.1 Orycteropus afer afer
TTCCTTATTTCTTTTTCAGCAATCTCTTTGCTGGTGTAGAGGAATCCAACTGATTTTTGGATGTTGATCTTATATCCTGCCATATGAAGCTAAATCTCTCAATTAGTTCAAGTAGATTTTTGACTGAGTCTCTTGGGTTTTCTAGGTATAGGATTATATCATCAGCAAATAAGGATAGTTTGACTTCTTCCTTACCAATTTGGATGCCTTTGATTTCCCTCTCTTGTCTTACGGCCCTGACTAGGACTTCCAGTACAATGTTGAATAGAAGTGGTGATAGAGAGCGTCCTCGTCTGGTTCCTGTTCTCAAGAGGAATGGTTTCAGTCTCTCTCCATTGAGAATAATGTTGGCTGTTGGTTTTGCATAGATACCATTTATTATGTTGAGGAATGTCCTTTCTATTCCTATTTTACTGAGAGTTTTGATCAGGAATAGGTGTTGGATTTTATCAAATGCCTTTTCTGCATTAATTGATATCATCATGTGGTTCTTCTCCTTTGTTTTATTTATGTAGTGGATGGCTTTGACTGTTTTTCTAATGTTAAACCATTCTTGCATACCTGATATGAACCCCACTTGTTCATTATAAATGATTTTCTTGATGTGTTGTTGGAGTCTATTGGCTAGGATTTTGTTGAAAATTTTTGTATCTGTATCCATGAGGGATATTGGTCTGTAGTCTTTCTTTTGAGTGATGTCTTTGCCTCGTTTTGGTATCAAGGTTATGCTTGCTTCACAAAATGAGTTAAGGAGGATTCAGTCCTTTTCTATGTTTTGGAATAGTTTGAGTAGGATTGGTGTCAGTTCTCCTCTGAATGTGTGGTAGAATTCTCTGGTGAAACTGTCTTAATCAGGACTTTTTTTTGTTGGTAATTTTTTGGTGACCCATTCAATTTCTTCTTTTGTTATAGATATGTTCAAATTTTCTACATCAGTGTATGTTAGTTTAGGTAAGTGGTGTGTTTCTAGAAATCTGTCCATTTTTCCAGATTTTCAAATTTGTTGGAACATAGTTCTTCATAGTATACTGATATTATCCTTTTTATTCCAGTTGGTTCTGTTGTGATGTCACCCCTTTCGTTTCTTATTTGTGTTATTTGTATTCTCTCCCTCTTTTACTATGTTAAATCTGCCAGTGGTTTGTCAATTTAATTAATCTTTTCAAAATACCAACTTCTGGTCTTGTTGATTTTTTTCTATTGTCTTTCTATTTTCTGTTTCATTGATTTCGGCTCAAATATTTATTATTTCCTTTCTTCTGGTGGCTGTGGGCTTTTCTTGCTGTCCTTTTTCTAGTTGTGGGAGATGTTACTTTAAAATGTTGATTTTGGCTCTTTCTTCTTTTTTGATGTGTGCATTTATTGGTATAAATTGGCCTCCGATCACCGCTTTTGCCATGTCCCAAAGATTTTGGTGTGTTGTGTTCTCATTTTCATTTGATCCAATGAATTTTTTAATTTCATTTTTTATTTCTTTGAATTCCCAGTCATCGTAAGGAAGGTGTTGTTTGGTTTCCATGTCTTTGCTCTTTTTCCATTGATCTTCCTATTGTTGATTTCTAATTTGATAGCACTGTGATCTGAGAAGATGCTTTGCAGTATTTCAATGTTTTTAAATTTATTAAGGCTTATTTTATGGCCTAACATATGGTCTACCATGGAAAATGTTCCATGTGCACTGGAAAAGAATGTATATTGTGCTGTTGTTTGGTGAAGTGCTCTGTAAATGTCTTTGTTGAGTTTCTTTCCAGTTGTTCTATCTTTCATTGAAAGTGGTGTATTAAAGTTTCCTATTATGACTGTGGAGTCATCTATTTGCCTTTCAACTCTTTTAAAATATGATTTATGTATTTTGGGGCTCTTTCATTGGGTCCATAGATATTTATTATGGTTATATCTTCTTGTTCAATCGCTCCTTTAATCATTATATAATGTTCTTTTTGTCTTGTATTGTGGTTTCTGTCCTAATAATTTTTCTTTTCTTTCTTTCTTTTTTTTTTTTTTAAACTAATATCCTTTAGGTTAGCAGAACTCTGATGGTTAAAGCATTCAGCTGCTAAACAAAGGTTGGTGGTTGAAACCCACCACCTGCTCTGTAGGAGAAAGATGAGAACGTCTACTTCTGTAAAGATATACAGCCTTGGAAACCCTATGGGGCAGTTCTACTCTGCTCTATAGGGTCACTACGAGTCCAAATCAACACCATGGGAATGGGCTCTTTTTTTTTTTTTTTTTTTTTTACTTTAGCTTTATAGAATTTAAGTATAGAATTTACCAATTTATTTTATTACCTCATCAAACCATTTTACTTTCAGCCTTTAACATAACTGAGAGTAATGAATCATATAAAATTATAAGTCCTCACAGAAAAATTTCCATGTTCTAAGGGATACCTCTCAATTCTGGAATTCTAATTTTGATTTAAAAATTCTTATTTTACACTACCTAGGCTGTATGATTTTACAAACATATCATTTACTCTCTCCAAACACTCATTTCCAAATTTATCTTAATAATAGGACAAAATAGAATTCAGATGGGATGAGAAAATACAGGTTGCTTATTTTTATTCTACTAATGCTGACTTGAAGTTCCTATTTTTTCTCTCTTAATTGAATCCAAAAATTTGAAAGTACTATTAGATTGTCCTTAATCTCAGAAAACAAAAAATAAACAAACAAAAATACCTCAGTGTCTTAGAAATTTCTGTCTTCCACCCTTTTGTCCATCTCCTCTCCAAGACAGTATCTCAGTGTTTGGAAAGAGAAGTTCTTGGGCTTGTGTTACAGGGGGGAAAGAGAGGGATGATGGCATTCCCTCAGCTCTCTCTAACTGCTCTTAGGCACTGCTGTGTCCTCCACCCAGTCAGCCTCTAGGCCAAATCGTCAGCCTTCACTATGGAGACACATCATCCTTTCCAGAGTGTACCCTTGGCAAGTGCACTATACCTGTGCCATATAGGAATGGAAGGAGGGCTTAGGAATGCAAACTAAAACTTCTGCCCTCTTAAATATCCCATGTGAATACAGGGCCATTCTCCCCTTGGTGTTTTCTTCAACTTCTCTGTATATACAAATGTATCTGTCTACTTGGAGTGGTTGTGGGGAGCAGAGAAATGAAGACTATGGTATTTCCTTTCCCTTCTCCCCACCACGCCCAAGTCTTTATTTTCCCCTATATAGTCTGGAACTGAAGAGAGTAGATTGCCTCCTTTTGCTATGTCATATCTTTCTTCTACCAGCAAGCTGAATAGGCAAAAGGAATATTTTCAGTACATTGTGGGAGAACTTCTTGAGCAGATTCACTATGGTTCTTGAAGTGTTAAGTGAGAAGAAGATAAAATAATTTAGACTTTCCTCTCTCAAGACAATGAAAATTCCAGAAGCCATTATAGGACTATTTTAGGAGTCCCTGGGTGGCACAAATGGTTAAGAGCTTAGCTGCTAATGGCAAGATTCACAATTTGAACACACCCAGAGGTGCCTTGGAAGAAAGGCCTGGTGATCTACTTTCAAAAGATCACCAAACCTAAGCCCACTGCCATCAAGTTGATTCCAAATAATAGCAACCCCCTTTGAGTTTCCTGGGTTGTAAATCTTTATGGAAGTATATTGCCTCATCTCCCTCCTGTGGAGTAGTGGGTGGTTTTGACCTGCTGATCTTCTGGTTAGCAGCCAAATGCCTTACCCACTGCATGACCAGACTCCTATAAAAGAACATAGTTGAAAATCAAAACCCTATGGAGCTCAGTTCTAATCTGAAATATACGGTGTTGCCAACTCAATGGCAACTCGTTTACAAGACCATTTTATTGGTAAAATATTATACTTCAAATGTCAGAATCTATTAGAATCTTACAATCTTAAGTCTCTTTCACAGCCACTTCACCTCTTCCCATCCTCCATACCAGGGCTTTCCTTTGGCCAACCAGAGAAGAGGTCATGAACTTAGGACTTGGTTCAGATAAATTATGTTATCATGCTGTCATTCAGAGGAAGGATAATGTTTTGACTTTTTCCTGATAACACTTACTATTGTATGCATGTCATTTGTTATGGTTCACCATTATTGATAACTAACATTGAACATGTTAGTACTTAAAGCAGACTAAGGTAATTCACAATGGGAATTCTATTAACTGTCTAAGGAGAGAGTGAAGGAGTGTTAGAGAAAAAGGACAGTAGAAGCTGGCATTAGTTTTCTCATTTATTCTGACTCTCATCAAATTATGGTAGGTTGAGTAAGGAGCTTGAAATTATTAATAGTAGTAGAAATGAAATAAACTATGCACAAAAATTTTATTTTGAATTTCAGTGCCCTAGATTGACTCAATTATTGAAACAATAACCCAATTGTAGAATCAACATTATAAAAACAATATAAAAAAATGATAACAAGCCTTCATATTAACATCTTTTGTAAGAAATAAAATTGTAATAAATGTAACACTTACAACATAATTTGGATTTCTCATAATATATTTAAGCTCTAATAAAAACCAAACTGACCTTGCCCTGTTTTCTTAAAAAAAAAAAAATAGAATCAAATTATTTTCTTTATTTAATAAAAAGTACTTGTGAAATTAATTTTTATGATGGTGTACAGTATTATCAAGTTTTTTCATTTAGTTTTTATTATATCATTTCTAGTTTTTACTTCAGCCTGCAATGATAATCATCATTAAAAAAAATTTCTTCGCTATTTTTGGCACTTTGCTGTTCAAACTTTTGGCTTATTTAAGTAATGATTGATATTTTTTCTGATACTGAGTTTTCCAATCCATGAACATGGTGTACCTTCTCCTCTATTTAGGCCTGCCTAAGACACTTGACTGCTAACCAGAAGGCTGGTGGTTCCAACCCACCAGCCACTCCTCGGAAGGAAGGTTGGGCAATCTACTTCCATAGTGATACCACCTCTGAAACCCAGGGAGGGGTCACTATGAGTCAGATCCAAATCCACAGCAGTGAGTTTGTTATTTTTGGTTTTATATGTGCTCAGTTAGGAGCTCTGGTGGTGTGGTGCCTCAGGCATTCGACTGCTAACCAGAAGGTTAGCAGTTCAAACTCACTAGCCACTTCATGGAAGGAAGACTGGGCAATCTACTTCCAAAAAGATTTATAGTCTCAGAAACTCAAAGGGGGTTTCTACGAGTCGGAATCGACTCAAAGGCAGTGAGTTTGGTTTTTTGGTTTATATGTCCTTAATAATGTAATTTTCTCCAAAAACATTTGCAAATTTAAATAATCTATAATTGTTTCCTTGTTTTTTGTTACAAAATTCTTAATGTTTCTCAATTTTTACATCACCTGCATTGAGATATAATTTTCACACAAGAAATTGCATCTGTTTTTAGTGTACATTTTGAGGAGTTTTGATAAATGTATATATCCAAGCACTCACTCTAACTCAATGCCACCCAGTCATTTCTGACTCATAGTGACCCCTCCTTGGGTTTCTGAGGTAGTATCACTACAGAAGTAGATTGCCTAGTCTTCCTTCTGAGGAGTGGCTGGTCGGTCTGAACTGCCAGCCTCTGGTTAGCAGTCAAATGCCTCAGGCACTAAGCCACCAGAGCTCCTGCCCATATCCCAGCAACCACCATCCTAATCAAGATATGGAACAATTCCCCTATGTTCATTTTCGGTTAGTCACAACTGGAACCCAAACCCCAAGCAAACAAAATCTTCTTTTTTGGCTTCATACCTTCATTTGTTGGTTGGTTTTAGAATTTCATGTAAATGCATTCATGTAACATGCAATCTTTTCTTGTTACTTTGCTTAACAAAAGATTTTTGAGATTTATTAATGTTTTGTGTACAAATAATTTGGTGAGTAGTATTCATTGAATGGATATGCCACAATTTGTTCATCTGTTTAACTGAGGAAAATTGAGTGTTCTCAGTTTTATGCAATGTGCTGTGGTGTAATTCCTTATTTTTCTTCCTCTCTATGTAATGCCTTTTTATCTCTAACTAGTTTAAAGATTTTCTTTTAATTCAGAGGTTTGAGCAATTTGATCAAGATATGCCTTGGTGTACCTTTTTCATGTTTCTTGTGCTTAGGGTTTACTGAACTTCTTGAATCTGAAGGATTATAGTTTCATCACATTTAGAAAAAGTGGAAAAATTGAAAAAGTCTAGTCATTATTACTTTAAATATTTTTTCTAACTTTCCTTTCTAGGGGCCTCCAATGGCAGTGAAAACCGTGAAAAACAGAACACGATAGGACTGCCTTGATTTTCTTGATCTCACAAGTTTTCCACTTTTAAAAATGTCTAGTCTTACCACTCATTTTGGTGGAAAATATTTATGTTTTCCTTCTCTGATAGGTTTCTACCTTACACAATATTCCAGCTATTGCAGGTTTTGTGGCATGTGTAGTTTAGGTTGCTTAAAGACCCTATAGTTCACTGGTACTCTGTTCTTCTTCTTTATTTTTCTAATTTTATTTTATTTTTTTTGTTGTTGAGAGTATACACAGCAAAACATTCGCCAACACAATACTCTCTACATGCTTTAAGTTGTGCAATCATTCTCATCCTCCTTTTCTGAATTGTTCCCCCCGTGTTAACATAAACTCACTGCCGCCTAAGGTTCCTATCTACTCTTTCAAGTTGATGTTTAAGTTTGATGCCATAAGGATAGTTTTTAAAACAGTATAATACTCAAGGAAGACTTTCTTCACTAGTTTAACTATTGTTTGGGTTTAAGAAGACTTCAGGGGATAGTTTTGGTTTAAAGATTAAAGGTTACATCAGAGCAATAGTTTCAGGGGTTCATTCAGCCTCCATGGCTCCAGGAAGTCTGGAGTCCATGATAATTTGAAACTCTGTTGCACATTTTCCCCCTTTTGACAGGATTCGTTTATAGAATCTTTCATCTAAGTGTTCAGCAATGGCAGCTGGACATCATCCAGTTCTTCTGGTCTCATGGCAAGGAGGCAGTTCTTCACAGAAGCAACTAGCCACATATTTAATATCCTCCTCTTATTCCCGACTCTCCTTCCTCTGTTGCTCCAGGTGAATAGCAAAAAATTGCTTTTCCTTAGATGGCTGCTTGCAAGTTTTAAGAACCCAGGAACTACACAATGAACTGGAAGTTCTTCTGTTTATTACTTTTTTAAAATTTCTTTTTATCTGCTTAATATTAGATATTTTTTATTGCTCTGTATTCAAGTTCATTAATCTTATCTTTTGTAATATCTAAGAACATACTAATTCAGTTGGTGTATTTTCTTTTATCTTAGACATTGTAGTGTTCAGTTCTAGAAGTTTGATTTGGGTATTTTTTTTATGTTTTTTTTCCCTCAACTTTGTGAGCTTATGGAATGCAATTATAGTAACTGTTTCAATGTCTTTGTCTACTAGTTCTTACATCAGTATCACTAGGAGATGGCTTCTATTGTTTGATTTTTCTCCTCATTATGAGTCATATTTTCCTTGCTTCTTTTTATGCCTATTATTTTAATTGAATAATTGGCATTGTGAATTTTACCCTTTGGATGCTGGAGAGGTTTCTATTACAATAAGTAATAGACCTTTGATAACAGATCTTTGATAATCTTCCATCGAATTACCATAAGTAATTTGATCTTTGTGCTGCGATGTGTTAAATAAATTGGAAGTGGTTTGATACGCTTAAGTCTTGCTTTTAAAATTTGCTAGGGTGAAACAGAACAGTGCTTGTTATTGTTGTCAGCTGCTGTTGAGTCAATCCTGACTCATAGTGACCCCGACTCATACCCACCCCATGTACCACAGAACAAAACTCTGCCCAGTCCCGTCCCATCCTCACAATCCTTGTTAACCTTGAGTTCATAATTGCTGCCACTGTGTCAATCCATTTTGTTGAGGATTTAATATGTGAACACGAATTACCTAGTTCTGAAGGGAGCTCTGGTAGCATAGTGCCTAAGGCACTTGACTGCTAACCAGAAGGCTGGAGGTTCAAACCCACCAGCCACTCCTCAGAAGGAAGGTTGGGCGATCTATTCTGTAGTGATACTGCCTCAGAAATTCAAGGAGGGTT
>NW_006921655.1:6455146-6455992 GCF_000298275.1 Orycteropus afer afer
CTGTTCTTGTCATGGCTCTCACTTCTTTAGGATATATACCTAGTAATGGAATGGCTGGGTCAAATGGTATTTCTAATTCCAACTTTTTAAGGAATGGCCATACTGTTTTCCACAGTGGTTTTACCATTTTATAGGCCCACCAGCAGTGTATGAGAGTCCCAGTCTCTCCACATCCTCACCAACATTTGTTATTTTCTGTCTTGTTGAACTTTGCTACTAGTACTGGAGCAAGATGGTATCTCGTTGTTTTGATTTGCATCTCTCTAATGGCAAATGATCATGAGCATTCCTTCATATATTTGTTGGCCGCCTGAATATCGTCCTTGGTGAAGTGTCTATTCATGTTGTCTGCCCATTTTTTAATTGGATTATTTGTCTTTTTGTTATTGTGGTGTTGAAGTTTTCTGTAAATTCTAGAGGTAACTCCCTTGTCAGATATGTCATTGCCAAATATTTTTTTCCCAATCTGTAGGTTCTCTTTTGACTCTTTTGGAGAAGTCTTTGGAAGCACAAAAAAATTTAATTTTGAGAGGGTCCCATTCATCTAGTTTCTCTTCTGCTGTTTGTGCATTTTGGGTCATGCTTGATAGTCTATTTATGCCATATATTAGGGCCCCTAAATTTGGCCCTAGTTTTTCCTTAAGGAACTCTATGGTTTTAGGTTTCACATTTAAGTCTTTGATCCATCTGGAGTTAGTTTTTGTGCATGGTGTGAGGTACAGATCTTGTTTCATTTTTCTGCAAACGGATATCCAGTTTTGCCAGCACCATTTATTAAACAAACATTCTCTTCTCCATTTAATGGATTTTGGCCCTTTGTCAAAGATCAGCTGACCATAGGTCAAT
>NW_006921655.1:6456643-6465183 GCF_000298275.1 Orycteropus afer afer
TTTACCCTACAGATCTATTCTTTAAATATACAAAGATTTAATATAACTTTATTTCCTCCTATTTTACCAGTGGCTTAGTTCTAACTTGAAGCAGCATCTTTATTATTACATCTGTTGTTGTTGTTGTTAGGTGCTCTTGAGTCATCTCCGACTCGTAGTGACCCTATGCACAGCAGAATGAAACACCCGCCCAGTCCCAAGCCAGCTCCAAGATCCTTGCTATACTTGAGCCCATTGCCAGAACACTGTGTCAATCCATCTTGTTGAAGGCCTTCCCCTGTTTCATTGACCCTCCACCTTACCAAGCATGACATCCTTCTCCAGGGAGTGGTCCCTTCTTACAACATGACCAAAGTAGGTGAGATGAAGTCTGGCCATACTCTTCCAAGGAGCATTCTGGCTGCACTTCCCCCAGGACAGATTTGTTAGATCTTTTAGCAGTCCATGGTACTTTCAGCATTCTTCACCAGCACCACAACTCAAAAGCATCAACTTTTCTTCAATCTTCCTTATTCATCGTCCAGCTCTCACATGCATATGAGACATATATTATTACATCTGGTTGATGCTTATTTAATTGCTTACATATTAACTACTTTATTTTTTCATTATTTCTTCTTATATTCACTCATTACTTCTGTGTTCAATACCCAGTGGGGTTCCTCTAGTAATACATACTCTGTTTATTTTATTCTTTATTGAATAGTTGTTAAGCTGGCTCAAATTTTTAGGTTGATAATTATTTACTCTTAGGCCTTTAAAAATATTTTATCATATTCCCTTGTTTTGCATTGCTATTATTGTAAAGTGTTCTTTAGGTGATATATCTTTTTGTTTGTTTATATCCTTTAAAATTACTTCTCTGGCTTTAATTTTCTGCAGTTCACTACAATATGTGTGGGTGGTTTTAGGTTAATTTTTCTACTTGAGACTCATTTTGATTCCTGAATTTAATTATTCTGGAATAGGCTCTTGATACTAGCACTTTAAATATAGCTTCTTTCATATATTCTCTACTTATCTCTATTAGATAACTTTCAAATCTTTTCATTTTATCCTCCATGTCTTTTTCATGTTTTCATCTCTCTATTTATATTCCTTCTATTTTGAGTAATTTTTTCGGGTTTATTTTCCACTTCATTAATTTTCCCTTCAGCTATATCTAATTTGATGCTTTTGAAAATTTAAAACTGCAATTTTCATTACTATATTTTTATCTCTTCACAGGTTCCTGAAATTGTTGACAATTCTTTTAACATATTTTTTAATTCTTTCTTTCATATTTCCAATAATTTCAAATACTTATTCTAAAATTTCTGTGTAATAATTTTCTTTCTTGAAGTTTTCACAACCGAATTCTGCTGTTTGCATGATTGCTCACTCAGTTACGGCAGATTTTGGATTGTGGTCTCATGTCAGCTGGGCTTTATCTATGGAAACACTGTATATTCAGTTGAGGGTATAGTATTCCAGAAAAGTTTTGGATTTCCTTATGCTAGCTGATCCATTAGGATCAGCAGCACAGACAACTTTTTATATTACTTTTTTTTAACCCTTTTATTGTGATTTGGGTGAAATTTTACAAAGCAGATTCATTTTACATTCAAAGGCAGGCAGTTCAAACCCACTGGCCACTCCCTGCCAGGTAGCTGGGCCGTCTCTTTTTAGGAGCTCTGGTAGCATAGTGGCTAAGGCACTTGACTGCAAACCAGAAGGCTGGCAGTTCAAACCCACCAGCCACTTCTCGGAAGGAAAATGGGGCAATCTACTTCCATAGTGATACTGCCTCAGAAACCCAAGGAGGGGTCACTATGAGTTGGGTCTGACTCGACGGCACATAACAACAACAACAACAACAGTTCATACACATTTTGTTTTCTGACACTGGTTACATTCCCCCCAGTGTAACAGCTCTCTACTCACTTCCTCCCTGTTGGCACCTTTTCCTTCTTGCCTCTGCATTCCTGTCTCTCTACCTTTCTCCCTGTGCAAATGCTGCCCTTCTGATCTCCTATGGTAGGTTGTTCTAAGTAGTGCACCTCCCTGGTGTAGGAGTTCAGTTCAAAGGCCTGTCTATTATTGGCTAACAGTTAAACCACAGGCGTGAGTTCAGTTCTAGTCCCAAAGGTGACTCTGGGCCATAGTCTTGGGCGTTTCACCAATCTCTATCAGACTAGTAAGCTTGCTCATTTTTTTTTTTTTAATGACTTTTAGTTTTATTCTAATTTTTCTCCTACCCTATCCAAGATCTCTAATTTTTGTCACTCTCTGAGTGGTTGGCATTGGTAGCTTTGCACATCTAGTCTTCTAGTCTCAGGGTCATATAGGCTGAGGCTCTCATGGTTCATTAGTCCTTTGTAGTAACACAATTACATACATCTTTGCTTTTCTTCACTCTTCTTTGCTCTGGATGAGAAGAGACCAATAGTTGTCACTAAAATGGCAGCTCTCAAGCTTTTAAGACTGCAGTCACTACTCACCAAAGTAAGATGTAGAACAATATTTTTATAATCTATGGTGTGCCAATTGAGCTTGATGTTCCTCATGACCATGATGTTCCTCAGACGCCCTGACTCACTATCTCAGGGTACTTAGTTGTGGCTAACATGTTACCTTAACTTTGCTTCCTGTTATGCTTAAGCTGCATATGGACATTTTTATAGCACAGACAAATATATATGTAGAAATATCATCTGCCAGACTGTATGGTCATGGGTATATTCCCATTTGCCTAGTCATACCTGATCTCCTTGACATAAGATGCCCAAGTTATACAATATAAACCATGTGTGTATGTGTAATATGTATTACAACTGCCAAGGTGCTTAATGTCTGGGGGAAGCCCAAGAGTGATGAGATGACAGTGAAGGTGTTGGATTTTGAGCACTGCTGCCAATGCTGCAGACTGTGGCCAAGAACAAGTACTAGGACACCCATGAAGACTACGTTGAAGACCTTCAGGTGTTGGACAAGGAAGGGAATGGCACCATCATGGATATTGAAATCTAGCATGTCCTTCTCACACTGGGTGAGAAGATGACAGAGAAAGAAGTAGAGATGCACAAGGACAGCAATGGTTATATCAGTTCTGAAGAATTCATCCATATGGTGCTGAATGGCTGAGGGCAGTTCTTCCCATGTCCCCAGAGCCCCATGCCTTTTCCTGTGTGAGACTGCATCTCTCCCTGAAGAACTCAGCTGTCACAACACCTTTCCCATCTTATTTCTCTTGGATAATGTTTGCCAGCAGCATTCACCAAATAAACTTGCTCTTTGTGGGAAAAAAAAAAAAAAAAAAATTAAGATCATGCATACAAATTCTTAAAGAAGATCTTAATTTTTTTTGTCCACTGTATTTTGTGTATTGTGTCTGTATATCACTACATTTCCCTAATTAGCAATGTAGTGTGTATCCCATTGATTCCATTTTTTATATTATTTTTCATTAAAATAATCTTTTTGGTGGTCCCATGGCTTTTTGATAGTTATTCCATTTTTTTTTACTCTTTTGCAATGAGAAATATGTTATTAAATTTTCCATGGAAAACATTTGACAATCTTAGTAGAAATAGCTATCTATGCATTACTGTTATTAAAATAGAAGTGCTGCTTTTCAAAGAGCCCTGGTGGTGCAGTGGTTAAGCACGAGGCTGCTAACTGAAAGGTCAGTGATTCAAACCCACCAGCTGCTCGCTCCATGGGCAGAAGATGTGGCAGTCTGCTTTTGTAAACCCTGGGGGCTGTTCTACTCTGTCCTATAGGGTCACGATGCATCAGAATCAAACTGACTTCATAGCCATGGCTTTGGTTTGGCTGCTTGCTTTCAAACTTTCACATGCACCAGAATCATCAGAGAAGATTGTTAACTGCACATATTTACAGACCTCATTTCAGACTTGTTGAATAAACATCTTTAGGGATGAGTCACAAGAATCTGCATTTTTTAATTTGCAGGTGATTTTCCTAGAGGTGAAAGGTTAAGAACCACTGATACAAATTAATCTTAGTCAATATTTCTATTAGCATAAGTTTGGATATCTCTATACTTACTATTCTATATTCATTTTACTTTAAGCAATATTTTCCCCAAGATTTATCAGGGAGATTACTAAATAATAAGCCTTCTAGAGGGTGTTTATAACATTGGATTTAAAACAATAATAATGTAACTTTATTTCTAGTTGATAACTTACAATGTTTCAGAAAATGGAGTTCAAGGCATCTGGATAAATTGGATGGAATCATTATTCAGTATCTCAAGTCAATCTGGTTCCTGTAACCACTTTTTCTAATAGAATTCTTAAATTTCACCCTGGCTAATCATGTCTTGTGTCCAACTATAAAAAGTCTGGTTAATGTGGTAATAATACTAGAGAGCTCTTTCTGTCTTTTCCTGACAAATTGCTTAGCACAATAAGAGCAGTTCCCTTTGGACTGGCAGCAAGAAATAGTGCTTTCTGTTCCTCAGTCCGATGGTTCATTTGGCTTATTATTTTAAATTGGGCATAATAAGCTTCCCAAGATGATTTTCTTTCAGAGTTGACTGGTCTCTGCATTGGCTGATTACACAAATTGACCATATTGCCACTTGTTCCTTGTTCTTGTAGCTAGAAACTTGATTCAGGATTCCATAATGCAAAGGAATATTGCAATCCTTCTGGCTTAAAAGACACTCTCTTTATTTGATTGCTAGCTGAAAGGAGATATAAACAAAGTTGCCAGAAATTTTCTTCTCTTTCTCATGTTTTCTTCAATGTTTACTACTTTTTTTAAAATTGAAACAATGCTGTGATAATCAATACTTCTCTGCCTATTGAATTCTTGACCACATTTGTTTTCTCCTCTTGCTGAATTGTGAGTTTACTGATACAGTTTGTTTGCTTTATTTTTTAAGCAGAGGTGCTTTGAGCAGGTATAGTTTCTTTTGCAAATCCTCCTTGACATCTGCCATTTAGTCTGACATTTTTAGATATAGTTTGTATCATTTACTATAATGTGAAGCGATTTGAAGTTACTTGGGATTTCTTTAGCTTCTGAGAATCTACAGAGAGCTATTTTTTTCAGTTTTATTTAATAACTTCTTTTTTCCACAGAGAGCTTTGATGAAACAAATCTGAAACATTTTAGTTGTTTTCTATCATAATCATATGTGCACATTCAACCAGTTTTATGGACTTCATAGTTAAAGACTGGAGAGAATTTGGTTGAGGCAAGGGCATTGAAATGTATTTTGCTTTCCTCTATCCTTTACCAAAGAAGACTTTCCAAATTAGTATGGTTAAAAAAAAAATGTGTAGGTTACATGACTTTATTATAGCAAATTATGTGGATAAAACATAGGGAGTTCTAAGCATGTAGATAGAAAACTTTTGGATGTTTTCTGATCCAGCTTCTGTGATGTTTATGACCCCTTCTTTGTACAGTGCTCAAGTCAGTAAAGTAACATCTGAGTAAGAAGAGTCCTCCAGTGGCGGCTTTCAAGTCATTTAATTATCCAAGCCTCAGCAGTTGCTTCTATACCCAGCTGTTTATAACTTTGTTATTATTGTGTTTTTGTGCAAATAATGTATACATTATATGGTTCTTACAAAGGGACAATCACCTTGCATGTTAATTTCCCAGGTGCACTATGTGTTATATGTGTCTTGTATGTGAAAAATGCAGGAAAAATGTCAAGGAAACGCATTCACTCAAGAATACAGTTTTTCAGCTCTCAGTGCAGTGCTGCCGTAAAAATTAATTTGGGGACCCCTGTTAGATAATTTTCCATAAATGGCTTACTTTTATTATGCCAAAATTGTCCCTGGGAAATCAGAACAAGACCCACTTCTGATTTCGCTTGAGAGGCTTACATCCCAAGGAATTTAGTAGTGCTTCTCGTGGTGGGAAGAAATACTGAATTCACCTAGAAACTTGGCTTTTATACTTGAGATTCTTATTATCTTATTATTTGTATCTAAGTTCTGAAGTTATAAGGTAGTCCAAAGAAAAGTCTTTACTCAAAAATATTCATTACTGAACTAGTCACTTATACATATAAATAGTCCCTGTTTAGCTATCTTTCCCTGCCTAGCAGAGAGTTTGTATTTGTCCATCATATCAGTATCCCGGTCAGAGTTTCTCACTGATTGTCAAATATTGTAAAAAGCAACAAATGATACAATATAATACAGATCAATTGCAAGGAGAAATTATATCTTTCAAGAGATGTAGAATTTTGCAAAGTCAATGAACGCAATGTCAGTAAACTGCATAAATCACATGATAACCACTGTTGGACATATAATAAATGACAGAGTCAAATCAGTTATCAACTAGGAACTCTGGTGGTGTAGTGCTTAAGGCATTTGACTGCTAATCAGAAGGCTGGTGGACATATAATAAATGGTGGACATATAATTATATTGGACATATAATAAATGGCAGAGTTAAATCAGTTATCAATTAACCCACTGCTGTCAAGTTGGATCCGACTCATAAAGACCCCTCCTTGGGTTTCCGAGGCAGTAGCACTACGGAAGTAGATTGCCCAAATTTCCTTCTGAGGAGTGGCTGGTGGGTTTGAACTGCCAGCCTACTAGAGAAGATAAATCGAAGAGATGACTGAATAGAAAAAGTGATCATCAAAGATTTCAGAGACCTTGGAAAAATCAAGCGAGAAAAACTTAAGTGTTTTCCAAAAAATGATAGCATCATGCTGCAGATGTCGAAGGTGAAACAAATAGTGTATTATGCTGTCATACAGTTTTTGTTGGAGAAATGTTGGTGTTGTTAGTTGTCTTCAAATCAACTGTGACTCATGCCTACCTTATAACAGAACAAAATATTGTCTGGTCCTGTACCATCTCTATGATCGTCGGTGTGCTTGAGTCTAATGCTGTGCTGTTGTGTCAATCTATCTCACTAAGGGTTTCCCCTCATTTTCACTGAGCCTCTACTTTGATCCCTAAAATGAATACCTGAATTACTATTCTGGATTCTAAGAATTACTGCCTTGAACCATAAAATATATATTTTTATTTATAAAATAAAATGCATTTGCTTTCATAATTTTCAGTTTCATTCTAAAAAAATAGTATGTAGTCTATTAAGTAGGCAATAGCATTTTGAAAAAGTTTGAAATTTTTTGAGAATTACCAAAGTGTGACACAGAGACATAACGTTGAAAACTGGCACAAGTTGGACTTGCTTGACATAGAATTGCCACAGACCTTCAATTTGTGAAAAACATAGCATCTGTGAAGTGTAACAAAGTGAAGCACAATAAAAAGAGGTATGCCTGCATGTAGGAGCTCTGGTAGCATTGTGCCTAAGGCATTTGACTGCTAACCAGAAGGTTGGCAGTTCGAACCCACCAGCCACTCCTCGGAAGGAAGGTTGGGCAATCTACTTCCTTAGTGATATTGCCTTGGCAACCCAAGGAGGGGTCGCTATGAGTCAGGTCCGACTCAACGGCACACACCACCAACAACAACATATAATTTAGGGCAAGGGATGGGTGAAGGCTCTCCTACCAAGGAAAAGCTTATTTTTTTTTTCATATATATAATTCTCAGGCTGATTTGCCATGACTTCTCTTTCCCTAAACAGTTTCTGATGCTCTTTTCACCCAGGCAACAGTGTTTTTAAAGGGTGCCATTGCTCAGATACGGGCTGGGGAAGACATCTTTCATGGAGCTGTCCTCTTTCTCCTGGGCTCTTCCTGATGGCTGTTGTCAGGATATGTTCAAAGACGTGAAGGCTGAAACACCTCTCTGGTCTCCACTGTGCCCCACCACCAGAAATTTGAGTGCTTGAAAAAAAAGAAGAAGAAGAAGACACAACAACAACAACAAATGTCTTGCCATTGAGTCAACTGAAATTCATGGAGATCCATAGTTTTACAGAATAGAACTGTAATCCACAGGGCTTTCTTGGCTGTAATCTTTATAGAAGCAGATAAAACCAAAATCAAACCAAACTCTTTGCTGTAGAGTTGATCCTGACCCATAGTGACCCCTCCTTTGGTTTCTGAGGCAGCATCTCTACAGAAGTAGATTGTTCAGTCTTCCTTCCAATAGAACCAGATAGCCAAACCTTTTTGGGTGTTAGAAAACACAGATATTATAGAAGTACTACCACCCCTGCTATTGTCAAGTATGAAGCTAAACAATAAATTAAGCAGACAAAACTCCTGCCCTGGCAAGAAACCTACATTTTAAACTATGCACATTGCAAAAAAACGTTCACTAGGATGTAATGTAAACATTGACTTACAAGCTTTGGTGTGCACCTTGTTTGTGTTGTGTAAGTAGCTTGTTGAAACTGAAGGGGAAAGAGATTTATCATCTCACTTATACAAGTCAGGCAATGTTCTGTGGGGGAAGGGAGATTTTAGGATCTCTTTAAGTGCAGGGAATGAGACTATTTGATTTCAATAAGCAGTGAAATGAAACAAGAGGGTAACATTTGGAGAAAAAAGATTAATCTACCAAGGAAAGGCAAGTAATGCTATTTACCAAGGGTATAGAGGTGTGAACTATGTTTTTTTTTTTTTTTTT
>NW_006921655.1:6465363-6466717 GCF_000298275.1 Orycteropus afer afer
TTCCGAGGAGTGGCTGGTGGGTTTGAACCGCCAGCCTTCTGGTTAGCAGTCAAGTGCTTTAGCCACTATGCTACCAGAGCTCATTTATTGAGTGCTTTGCACATATACATGCATTTATTCCTCAGGACAATTTTGTGTGGTAGGTAACCTTTTTATATCCATTCTACAGATGAGGTACTGAAAGATTATGCAACTTGCCCAAAGTGTTGAAACCAGAGTCCAGCTTAGACAGTCTGGCTCCAGATTCCATGTGCGTTATGTTCACTTTGATTTTTTTATGTTATCCTATTCAGCACAACTGCTTTAATTGCTAAGTTCACTATTTGGCAGTTAAGATGAAAGCTTGTGGATGGAGTCATTTAATTCTACTGGGTTTATCTGAGATGAAGGATAATTACAAGTGCCCTGTAGTTATGTCTATTCTGCTGATCTGATGTAATAAATGGAGAATTTCTGGTAGGACACTAGAATGTCAATTAATTGACTCTATTCACAAGTATTTACTTTCCTGAACTGAAAATTAGATGTAGTTATTTAATAATGATTTCATTTTATAAAGATAAGAGAACTAACAACTGTTGCATAATTCAGATTTATTTGATTTCTATAATAATAAAAATGAAACCAAGCCAGCTGCCATCAAGTCAATTTCAACTCATGTGACCCCATGTGTTTTCAGAGTAGAACCATGCTCCACAGAGTTTTCAATGGCTATGATCTTTTGGAAGTAGATAGCCAGGGCTTTCTTCCAAGGTGCCTCTGGGTGGATTCAAACCATCAACCTTTTGGTTAATAGCCAAGAGCTTAACTGTGTTCACCACCTAGAACCAAAAATCAGACCCATTGCCATCCAGTTGGAGGCCTCATGTTTTACAGAGTAGAAGTGGTCCATAAGTTTTCTTGGCTATAATATTTATAGAAGCAGATTGCTATATATTTCTTTCATGGTGTCACTGGGTGATTTTGAACCACCACTTTTTAAGTTAGTAGTCAAACACAGACTGTTTGGACCACCCAAATAAACAAAAGCGAAACTCACTGCCATGGAGTTGATTCTGAACCATAGTGACCCCATTGGGTTTCCAAGGCTATATATCTTTACAGAAGCAGACTTCCCCATCTTTCTTCCATGGAGGGGCACGCACTGCTGTGGAGCTGGATTCGACTCATAGAGACGCCTCCTTGGATTTCTGAGACGGTATCGCTACGGAAGTAGATTGCTCAACCTTTCTTCCGAGGAGTGGCTGGTGGGTTTGAGTCACCAGCCTTCTGTGTCACCAAAGCTCCCATGGAGGGGCTGAGGAGTTCAAATTACTGACCTTTTGGTTAGCAGCCAAATGGCTTAACCACTACA
>NW_006921655.1:6467655-6471573 GCF_000298275.1 Orycteropus afer afer
TATAGTATGTTATGCCAATTGAGCTTGATGTCCCCTGTGACTATGGTCCCAAGCCCACAGGTTCAAACACTTGGTCTCTCTGGGTAGCTGGCTGTGACCAAGCAGTGATCACAACATTCCCCTTGTCAACTCTACTATATACCTGCGAATTCTGATCATTCACATAAACTTATAGGATCATTGTCTGCCAACCCTATATATGTTCTTGGATACAGTCCCCATTTCATAGACATACCTAATCGTTCAGCCTGTCCACCCATCTATCCACCCATATACCCATGCTTGCCTTCACTGACAATGCAGTACTGTATGTGCAAAAGGGTTCATATTTGTTGTCTGTACCTCCCATGTACCTCTCTCTATGTCTTTCTCATGCTCAATGGTGCCATATTGGTCACTCACATTTGGTACATTGCCTTTGTCTTCACCCAAATCAATACTTATCTCTATCTAACTAATAACCTCCCCTCCCCTCCCCTCCCACCCCTGGGAACCAACAAAGAAAATTTCCTTCTATAGATAAACCTTTCCTTCACTTTTACAATAACGGACTAATACAATATCTGAAAAATATGGAACGCTTCACGAATTTGTGTGTCATCCTTGTGCAAGGGCCACGCTAATCTTCTCTGTACCGTTCCAATTTCAGTATATGTGCTGCCAAAGCGAGCACTAAACCTGTAAATTTTTATTGAAGCAAACTATCTCAGCTATCTCCTGCAGAGTGGCTAGCTGATGGGTTTCACTGACCTTTTGGTTAGCAGTTGAATGCTTAATCTCTGCACCACCAGAGCTCCCATGGAAAGTAAAGAAGACCATAATATCCTGAAGAAGTTTAGAAGTTATAGGTAGACTCCAGAGAAAAATACTTTATGAAGTGGAGTGAGGGAGTGTAGCTTTTCCAATATTTGATTCAATAGGCTGCTCAAAATTTGCTTTATATCACAGCTATCATTAAGGGTAATATATTAGAAATTAAGAATTTAAAGATTTATAACATTTGACAAAATACCTCATTCTTAGTAGGCACTCAACAAATATTTGTTGAATGAATATTAAAGAATGAATTCAAGACTGCCACAAGACAGAAGGAAACAGGCTTAACATTTTCTTTTGTTGAACATTTTTCTGCTTCCATATTAAAAAACAAACAAACAAACAAACTCACTGCTGTCTCATTGATTTGACTCATAGCAACACTTCCTTGGGTTTCCGAGGAGGTATCACTATGAAAGTAGATTGCCCAATTTTCCCTCCAAGGAGTGGCTGCTTCCATATAGTTTATCCAAAATGTGTATTGGCAGCAACCCTAATAAATGTTAAATGAATGGGGTCAAATACAGGTATTTCAGATAAAAGGTTATCTAGAAAGAAGACAGTTACCATGATTCTTCTGGTTTACAGAAGCCATGTTCTAAATTTATGTTCTGAAGTACATTTCTAATGTCAGTGTTTGCATTTTCCTGGTAATTTTTTTTAACTTGACCATCTTTTTTTAAAATTGCTTCAAATATATTATCTATTGCAATCTTATTACTTAATTATTCACCATGAAGAGCATACATACACTCAGGATATTTTGCTAAAGCACCTAATAATGGTTGTTTTATTATTACTACTATTTATGTACTTGTTAGAAGAAATAAGTCTACCAAAATATCATCTCTCCTTTCCTTCACTTCTCCCAATGGTCATTGTGCAGGAAGTTCAGAGTCTCTGGTTCCTTCCTCCTGGCTCCTACTGTCAGTACAGACCCACAGACAAGCACCAACACTCACATATCTTTTTAGCTTAGCATTTTCACTTTTCCAGGAGCTCTGGTGGCATAGTGCCGAAGGCATTCGACTGCTACCAGAAGACTGGCAGTTCAAACCCACCAGCCACTCCTTTGAAGGAGGACTGAGCAATTTACTTCCGTACTTTCGTAGAGATACTGCCTTGGAAACTCAAGGAGAGGTCACTATGAATCGACGATGGCTGTGTGAGTTTTATGTGATGCTTTGAATTCATACTGTCCCTCCCTCTCTTTCTACTCAGTCTGATATTTGAGACTGGCCCAAGAGGAAACAAAATGAAACAAACAAACAAAAAGTCAAATTGGGTGTCAAGCACCCTTATCAGTTCCTCCTAGACAGTGGATGGCACTGGCCAAATCAGAGGTGACAATTTTGTGCTACAGTTTCTGCCATATTATCTGCCATGATACAGATAATAAGCTTATCTGTCAAGTGGCTAAGAGCCCTGGTGACACAGTGGTTAAGCATTCAACTGCTAATGAAATGTCAGTGGTTCAAACCCACTAGGTGCTACATGGGAGAAAGATGTGGCAGTCTGCTTCTGTAGTAAAGATTTGGCTTTGGAAACCCTATGGGGCATTTTTACTCTGTCACACAAAGTCCCTATGAGTCAGGCTCATCCACAGTGTGTTTGGTTTTTCAGGTTTTGGTCAAGTGGTTGGCGAACCTCAGGTGAAAGTTATTATTGTAAATAATGGCCACACACTGAATTGTTTTAAACCCATCCCTGTTGAATAAGAAGCAAAATCCAAGGGAGACGGGTGAGGGAGAAATGACTTACCTCAGAAGGGGATCCCAGGTTTAACTGCTGCATTTCCAAGCTTGAAATGCAGAACACTCAGGATTTGTCTTTGCCTGAGTAACCTCTCCTGTTGGGGCAAAGACTGCCCTGAAGTTCTAATTTTCAGTCTGTATCTCAAAGGTAATGTCTAGAAATCAATTTTCTGCTTGTCCTCTTGTTTAGTCAAGGGAAGAAATTTGCTGCTTATGAAGGCTTCAGGGCTTGACACCACTTCAAGAGGGCTTCCCAGGATCACAGGTTAAGGAATCTTCTGTGGAAGCTTGCCCTCCCCACACTGCAGAAAGCCTCAACGTTGACCTAGAGGGAATTTCCTTTCTAGAGGACAGCAAGGAGGTTCCGTTTCCACGTTAATGGTGGGAGGTTTCCTCCTGTCACTGACTGCTGCTGTTTGCTCTGTGGGCTCCAAGAGCCCCATTATGTGCGGAGGCTTTAAGAAAAGGAGCCAGTGTTCAAACTGGTGTGCAGGAGACACTGACACAGATCCCATCAACAAATAATGCAACGTGCTGGGGTGTTGGCACACACACTTGTGGTCTGGAAGATTACCTCTCGAAGTGGACTTACTGTGCAGTTGGAAATGAGCTGAGACCCCCGTTTCTATACCTTTCTTGCTTGGATGGTCTGGATGCCATCGGCCCAGGCAGCAGAGAAAATAACAGCAGGGTTAACTGTTCATGCAAGTGTAATAATAGTCTTTAACAGAAGAAGAGTAATTACCATTGTCTAGTTTTCCCTGCTGTAAAATGTAATAAAATAGAGACCAGTGTCTACTGCTGATATGCACCATGCTTTTTTTCTGAAATACATGCCAATGATTCTGAAATATCCTTTGGTCACAAGATAAATTCACATCTTAATTTTGAAAAATCCACTGCTGATGGGTAGATACCCTGAATATATTTGACAGCTCTCAGGCCTGTGCTATTTGGCGAGAAATCTTAAAGCCATGGAGGATTTACAACCTGGAAGATCATAGAGCATGAGTGGGTGCAGTCCCATCCCCCACTGATTCTCCAACATCATGATGACAGGAGGTATCTGTGTAGCAGAAGGAAGAGCTTGAGAGGGGTGGCTTCATCTAGAAATTGAAACCCCTGTTAGCAGCCGGAAGCAGTGGTGCTGAAAAGCAATCGCTGGTGTCAAGAACTTTCTTAGCTAAGCAGTGCAGCTGGTGGCAATAAATAGCATTCTAATAAAGGAGGATGTTCAATCCATGACATAAGCACATACTGTTTCAACTACCAAACATAATTTATGAGGCTGCATATGTCTGAAATGGATTTTTTCTCCTATACATTTATAAATAAAAATGCAAAGATT
>NW_006921655.1:6472848-6474017 GCF_000298275.1 Orycteropus afer afer
TGTTGTTGTTATTTGCCGTTGAGTCGGCCCCGACTCATAGCGACCCCTCCTTGGGTTTCCGAGGCAGTATCACTACGGAAGTAGGAATGCCCAACTTCCTTCCAAGGAGTGGCTGGTGGGTTTGAACCGCCAGCCTTCAGTGGTAGAATTCTCATTTTTCACAGGGGAGATCTGGGTTCTATTCCAGCCCATGAACCTCCTGCACAGCCACTCCCTGTCTCTCTGTGGAAACTCATGTATTGCTATGATGCTGAACAGGTTCCAGTGGAGCTTCCAGACAAAGCTAGACTGAGAAGAAAGACCTGGCATCTACTTCCAAAAATCAGGCAAAGACAAGTGTAAGGATCATAAATCGTTCAGTTTGCAAGAGATCATGAGGATGGTGCTGAAATTGAACAGCAAGTCATTCTATTGTAAAAGAGGTTCCTTGAACTGGGAACCAATTTGATAGGTGCAAACAACAACAACATTGCAATAAAGAAAAAACAATTTAGATAATCAAAAGGTATAAAACTACTGGCAGGATTTTGCTTGACCGTATTCTATGGTCTATTTTGAACCAGATGGTTTCAGAGAAATTATATATGGAACTGATAAAGATTTTAATCCAGTGGTTTCTGGGAAATTCCAGGCAGATGCCATCAGGATGTGCTTAAAAATCAAACAGCCATAATGAATTCCCTTAAATGTATCTTAAAACACATATGGATTCTCCAAGTCCTTACTCTGATTCTGTGTGTGAGGCTGGCTGATAGCTATAAGTCAAAACAGGGAACTGGGGATTAGTCAAGATTTTAAATCACTTGCATACATATTCTCTCTCTAAGTCAGTAAAAGAGAAAATCTGAAAGTTTATCTACTTTTCAAGGAATCATAGAGGAGCATATGGTGAACATTAGTTATATCTAAAAAAATAAGTTTTGGTCATGGCTAAATATTATATCTTTCTGAAATTATCAGCTCAGGACTCAACTCATTAGGGAATTCATATTTTAAACAGTGTTGTAATAATCATAGTCATGAGGGAAGGGGGTTGATTAAAATGAGAGTCTAAAAACAAAGGTAATCAAATGACTTACCTGAATTAAAGCAATGGAAACAGAACAAGAAAACGGGGAGTCTTTTCAAGAGATATTGAAAAGGGAGAATGAAAAAAAACATGGAGGCAA
>NW_006921655.1:6477891-6495250 GCF_000298275.1 Orycteropus afer afer
GTGGGAAAGTCAACCATGAAGGAATTGTTTCAAGTGCTGAGGAGCAAGGATGTCTTCTTGAGGACTAAGGTGTGCCTGACACAAGCCATGATATTTCCAATCGCCTTGTATGCATGTGAGAGCTGGACAATGAATAAGGAAGACTGAATAAGAACTCATGCTTTTGAGTTGTGGTGCTGGTGAAGAATGCCCAAAGTACCGTGGACTGCTAAAAGAACTAACAGATCTGTCCTGGAGGAAGTGCACCCTAAATGCTCCTTGTAAGCAAGGATGGCCAGACTTCGTCTCACCTATTTTGGTCATGTTGTCAGAAGGGGCCATTCCTTGGAGAAGGATGTCATGCTTGGTAGGGTGGAGGGTTGATGAAAGAGGTGGAGGCTCTCAATGAGATGGGTTGACACGGTGGCTGCGATGATGGGCTCAAGTATAGCAGGGATCAGGGAGGTGGCGCAGGATCGGGCAGTGTTTCGTTCTGCTGTGCATGGGGTCGCTATGAGTCAGAAATGACTTGATGGCACCTAACAACAACAACAAAAATGGACAGAGAAAAAAGAACAGTTGTTCCAGTACAAAATCCACAATGTACAAAGGGTAAAAATAAGACAATTGTGTGAAGAAAGCAGTTTTTCACAGCACTGAGGATGGGAAGAAATGTTTTCCTGTCAAAACTGTTTATTTTGTACATGTTAAACTGGAAGAGTCATTAAGATAAGTGGAAAGATGAAAATGTGCATCCATAATTCAGGAGAGAGACTTGGCTTGCCATCCCAGATTAGAGAGTCATAGTCATTAGATACGTATGTTCTAATTTTTTCATTTTTGAAATTGCATGATGAGTAATGATGTGAATCTCTTCTCTTGTGTGTGTTGGCTATTTTTATACCTTCTTCTTTTGTGAAGTTCTGTTCAAATCTTTTGCCTATTTTTAAAAATTTATGTAGGCTGTCTTTTATTATTGCATTGTAAGCATTCTTTATATATTCTAAATACAGTCTTTGTCATATATATGTTTTGCCAATATTTTCTCCCAGCCTGTGGCTGCTTGCTTTTTCATTTTCGTAATGGTACTTTCCAAAGAATAATATTAATAATAATAAAAACCAAACTCACTGCTATCCAGTCTATTCTGATTCATAATGCCCCCCCACACACACACACAGTGAGTTTCTGAGGCTGTAATTCTTTATGGAACCAGACCATCTCATCTTTATTTCGCAGAGAGGCTAGTAGGTTTGAACCACTGTTTTTTTGGTTAGCAGTCAAATGCCTTAACCATTGCACCACCAGAGCTCCTTTTCCAAAGAACAGAAGTTTTTAATTTTGATAAAGTCTAGTTTATTACTTCTGTATTTCAGGATTCATGTTTTTGTGTCCTATCTAAGAAATCTTTGCCAAATCACAGAATCCCCCTCCCCATTTTTAAAAATAGATTTATGATGACAAATGATGTTGAATCTCTTTTATGTTTGGGTTTATAATACATTTTGAATTAATTTTTTGCATGTGGTTTTAGGTGGGGGTCTACGTACATTTCTTCTTTTTTATGAATTTCTAGTTGTTCCAGGATCATTTTCTTTAAATGACTATGTTTTCTCCATTGAGTTACTGCTGCAACTTTGTCAAAAATCAATTGACATATATGTATGGGTCTATTTTAGACTCTCTTGTCTATTCCAGGAGCTCTAGTGGTGTAGTACCTAAGGCATTTGACTGCTAACCAGAAAGTTTGAAGTTCAAATCCACCACCCGCTCTGCAGAAGAAAGACTGGGCAATCTACTTCCCCTTGGAAACCCAAAGGGGGTCATTGTGAGTAAAAATTGACTTGATGGCGGTGAGTTTGGTTTTTTGTTTTGTCTATTCCATTTATATATATGTTTATTTAGCATGCTATTTTGATTACTGGAGCATTATACAAAGTCTTGAAATCAGGTAGTTAAGTCCTTCAATTGTATTTTTCTTTTTTAAAATTGTCTCACCTATTCTAGATCCTTTGGTTTTCCATGCAAATTTCAGAATCAATTCATCAATTTCTTTAAAATCCTGCTGTGATGTTGCTTAATGTTGCATTGAAACATAGACCAATTTAGTGAGAATGGATATCTTAACAATATTAGGTCTTCTGATGCATGAATCTGATATGTCATTTATTCCCTCCTTCTTTATTTTTTTTTCTCATTAGAAATTCACATTTTTAGAATATTTAGCTAACCTTTATTTCTCAAAAGGAACCATAACTCTCTTTTGTGACTTGGGTCTTCTTATGCTCTTACCAGGACAATGCATGGATGACTACTAGAAATGAGAGCGTGACCAAGAAAATTCAAGCACTTTGGATGTTGGGGATAAATAATTTATCTTCCTTCTTCCATGTGATCATCATATTCATAAGAAAAATTGGATTCTTATATAGAAAAATGATGATAATTCACAGATTAATAAATAAATAACTGTAGGTCTCTAACATTTAACATTTAACACATGAATTAATCGATATGAAGATATTTAACTTTGATTTGAACTTTACAGAGGGTGAACATATCCTTAAATGACCTAATTTAAAGAGAAGCACTCTGTTTTTTGGGGACGTTTAACTTTTCATCTTTGGATCTGTCATGAATTTAAATTTTCTGAGCCAAAGTTATATAATAACTGAAGACTTTATACATTGGTTGTATATTAGTTGGTATGCTTAATTTATATACTGGTTGTAGACTGTAGCAGATTGTAGTGTAAGAGTTTATATAGCAAATTTTAGATGGAACTTTTATATCCTGGTTATAGGTTATAGCAGAATTACTCACTATGTTTAATGTTTAAACCTAGTTTGGATTTACTTAATATCATGACTATGTGATTGTCACAGAAAAGTAGTCCACAATCTTTCATCCATTGTTCTGAAATCTAAAAATTTCTGAAAATCTGAAGTTCTTTTTTTTTTTTTTAAATGTAATTACTCATTTGACCAGAACACCTGATCTAACCTGAACTTATTTAGTGCTCAAATGTGACCTGAATTGATATTAAGCTAATTTTGATCTTTTTTATCAGTTAATGTGAATATTCATACAATTCATGGCAGAGATATTTATGTGTTTGATTATGGGATGCTGTTATAGGACCTGCTGGGATGTTACATAATACACAATATGTGATTTCTATTATCTTTCTTAAATCTGAAAAATGCTGAATTCTAAAATATATCCTGCTCCAGGGACTTTAGACAAGAAATTATGAACCTATATATCTGGTTTCTTGTGTGTTCTGAACTCATGAGGACAAGCTGGGGTGAATTTGCAGATTTCAATTCTTTTGTCACACCTGATTTCTGAACAGCCATGGAAAATGAAACATAGAGTCATTTCATTTTGACATCCCATAGTCTCTTCTCCCTCTCTAATAGCACCTGGCTTCTTTTGAAAATAGCTTTCCCCTGTTGGGGTGCTAACCCAGGTGTCTCTTCCTAACATAGAAGATGAAAAGGATGGAGCGTTCCTTTTCCTGCTTCAGTGCCAAGAAGAGTTGAGCATATGTAACCCTAAACTGGGCCAATCAAATATCCCATCCTGCAAATTTGACTCGTGTGAATAGCACAATGACAGAGTGAATGACTGACTGTACATTGTACATCTCAGCAGCATGTGATGACTACAATGTTTGTGGATCTTATCTTTTGGACTTAGTATTTTCAACTTTGTGTCAATAATTCTCTTCTGGTTAAGTTAACCAGAGTTTGTTTCTCTTATTTGTAATGAGGTATTCTAACTAATACACTAAGACAAAACCTACATATTTGCATAATTCTTAGATGTTATTATTCATTTAAAATTCTAAGCAAAATATCTTTAGATAAAATGTTAAATTCACTACCTGGAGGACCATAAGTACCAAAGCTAAATGAAAAAAATAAAATAAAAATTAACACTACAATGCTATTAAAATCCTGAAGGTTTTCAAAATAAAATAGTATCTTGTTCATAGCAACACATTAGTGAATAGCCAATGAGGACTGGCTTTTTAAATATATCAAAATAGGCTGCCCTTTAAATAAGAGAAAGTCTTCTTTATGTCATGATTTGTTTCCAAGATATATTACATTATGATAAATGATCATGTACATTGTTTTGACAATCAGGGAATTTATGAATGAGAAACTGATTTGCCTGCAGTGATGAACTGAATTGTAAAAAAAGCATTAGCAATGATGATACCATTTAAAATTTGTTTAAGAATTGTGTTACAGTTTTGCATTCTTTTTAATCAGGAGCAAAAAAGCAGCCAAAAGGCATTCATTTTGCAGTAACAAGCATCTGACAGCTCTCATTAGAAGAACTCACTCACAAATCCAAAGGTATAGGCTGGTTTGTTTTTGCTATATCATATTTATACGACCTATAGTATCAAGACTGCCTACTTGTGTTTTTAACCTTGTTAAAAGGGGTGAGGCAAGGGTATAACTAAACTTTCAATGCTATTTGTCCCAAGGGTTTTTTTTTTTTAATATTTTATTGTGTTTTAGATGAAAATTTACACAGCATACTAAGTTCCCATTTAACAATTTTTATACAAATTGTTCTGTGACATTGGTTATAATGTGTCAGCATTCTCATTATTTCCATTCTGTTTGTTCTATTTCCATTGATCTAGCTTCCCTTGCCCTTCTTGCCTTCTCATCTTTGCTTGTGGATAAGTGTTGACCATTTGATCTCATGCAGTTGATTTTTTAAGGGAGCACATCACTCACGGATGTTGTAAGACAATCTATTAGTTGGTTGAAAAAAACAAAACCAAACCTACTGCCATGGAGTTGATTCCTACTCATAAAGACCCCCAATTGGGTTTCCAATGTGGTAAATCTTTATGGGAGTAGATTGCCCTATCTTGCTTCTGTGGAGTGGCTGGTAGGTTTGAACCATCAACTTTTTGGTTAGCAGTCAGATGCCTTAGTTGTTGTGCTACTAGAGCTCCTTAGTTGGTTGAAAGGTGACCTGAAATAGCTTAAATTTCAAGTTCAAAGGATATATATAGCCACAGTCTTTGGGTTTTCTCTAGTCTCTATCAGTCCAGTGGATCTGAACATTTTTAGGATTTTGAATTTTGTTTTACATTTCCCCCCATTCTATTCAGTATCTTCTATTTTGTCCCTGGTAAGAAGGGTTGTAGCAGCCAGGCATGATCTAGTTCTTCTGGTCTCAGGTTAGAAGAGGCTATGGATCACGTGGATTATTAATACTATCTACTAATTTCTTCTCTGAGTACCTCTAGGTTATTAGCATGAAAGAGTGATGATTTCACTGTTTTAAAGGAAGATGTCAGCATCTGGAACCCTGCGTCTGTGGATGTATGCATCTGACATTAAATGCCTTGATTTGCAGGAAATAAAAACTCAAGATGAAACAGAAATTATGATCATGTCTTTTCATTCATACCTCCCCCAAAAGAAAACTCAATAGATCATATTACCTGTTGAAAAAAAGAAGGTGTCAAAGGTGAAGGAATATTTTTAAAAGGCATGGTAAGATTATCTGTGCAAAAATTTCCAAGGAGTTCTGTTGGGATTGAAAGTGCAACCATGTCATGATCAGGGTGTTTCTTGGCAAACTTAGCTGGCTGTCTGCCAAAAGTCTTTGGCATTTACTTTGATGAATTTAAAGTAGAGTGCTCAGATTTGCAGGCTTTGAAATTTGATTTTTTCTAGTTTCCTGGGGTGTTTTTTTTTTTTTTTTGGTGTGGAGATGGAGAGTTGCATGAACCAAGCTCACATGAGCCTGAGATGTGAATAAGAATGCCAATTTACTTAATCAAAAATATAATTGCAAGGAAATAAGACATATTTGTTTCCTCATCAATGAGAAATTTAAGAGTCTAGGGTTAGAGTTAAGCATAGGTGTAAAGGAAAATTAGACCTTAGGTCCTTTGGGCTAGGGATAAAGCTAGGGTTAGATTTAGAGTAAGGGGTTGGGCTTGGGCTAGGCCTAGGATTAGGGTATGGTAGGGTTAGGGCTAAGGTTAGGACTAAGGTCAAAGTTAAGTTTAGCATTATGGTTAGGACTGGAACTATGCTTAGGATTAGGTTTATGTTTAACACTAGAATTATGTCTAAAGCTAAGGTTAAGTTTTAGAAAAAAAGAAATTTAAGATTGGAAGAGACTCTATATTGTAATGAAAAAAGATGATTAATATGTATGGAATCAAAACAGGAGATTAGTTGTATGATTCAAATATTTAATGCCCTTGCTAATATGATGAGTCTACCTTCATGAGTATGTTGTTGTTGTTAGGTGCCCTTGAGTTGGTTTTGACTCATTGTGACCCTATGCACAACAGGATGAAACACTGCCTGGTCCATCCTTGCAATCTTTGCTATGCTTAAGCCTATCATTGCAGCCACTGTGTCAGTCCATCTCCTTGAAGGTCTTCCCCTTTTCGGCTGACCATCCACGTTAGCAAGTGTGATATCCTGGTCCCTTCTGACAACATGACCAAAGTGCCTGAGACAGAGTCTGGCCACAAACATAGATAGACCTATTACAGGAGCCTGATGAGTTGCCTCTGATAACCTGGACTTTCAGCCTTTATTTAGTGCTGACAACCAATGTCAGCTGTTCTACTCCTTACTCCCCATTCTCCAACTTCTGGTCTGACTCTGCCTCCTTCTGAGAAGACACTTTCTTCTCTAGATGTTTCAATACCATTGTTCAAGTATCTCTCGAGACACAGTCACCATCCTGATCTTTAGGCTGGGATAAATCTTTCAGCTATTAGTAACACATTCTTATTTATCTACAAATTGATTTTACATCATGTTGTATTTTAAAAAGGAAGCCTGGCAGAGCAACAGTTAAGAGCTCTGTTGCTAAGCAAAGGGTTGGTGTTTGGAACCCATCTAGCGGCTCCGTGGGAGGAAGACCAGCGATCTACTTTTGTAAAGATTACAGCTAAGTTCTACTCTGTCATATGGGATTACTGTATATCTGATTGACTCCATAGCACAAAAAAACAAGAAAAATATTTAAAAGTTTCCTGATTTAATAAGTTGTTTGGAGGATAACTTTCTTTTACCCTGTGTACCACCCACAAAATCTTAGTAGATTCTAAAAAAAACTTTTGCCTTTTCTCACTAGAAACTAGACTGTGAATATAACTATGAGTTACTTGGGAAGGGAGGGTAAGTCTTATTCATCTATACTTGGCCTGTGGTAGATAATCAGTGCATGTTTGTTGAGTGAACGAGCATGAGTGATGAGTGCTGCATACCTGTTCTAAATTCAACTTGACATGGAGTTGCAGAGTGCACTGATCCACAGAGGTTTTTCTGCCTATCATTTTCTGATAATCAGGGGTACTAAATCAAATCACTGCTAGTGTGTAACCATTCAAGTGCATATTGTTGCAGACATTTTCAATTCACAGTGAAGAAATGGCATTGACCTTTTGAATTTGTCATTTCATTTAAATAATTTAGACTTTTTTTCTAAGCAGTTTAGTCAAAGTGATAGGACGCTGCTTCTGATAAAAATGGTCAATAATTGCAAGTATGAGTTCAAATCACATTTTATCCTGTTGATTTTTCCTCAGGTTACGAAGCTACTTTCAGGCAACTATCTTACTGACCTCCCTAAGGTATTAATCCATCAGTGCTGTTGTGTACCATTGAGTAGATTCTGACTCATAGACACCTGAAATGCAATGGTAGAACTGCTCCATAGGGTTTCCTAGGAGGTTTTCAGGAGAAGATCCCTGGGTCTTTTCTCCCATGAAGTTGCTTGGAGGGTTTGAACTGCTAACCTTTCGGTTAGCAGCTGAGCTGCATAACCGTTATGCCACCAGGGCCCCTTAGTTCATTAATAGACACAGATTTATTGTCAGGGCATTGTATTAATTACAGTGTATAATACAAATAATTATTACACATATTCTCCACTTTGGGACACCTTACATATTCATTGGAAAGTTAACACCTACATAAGAAAAGCTAGCTGTCATTACAAGACAGTAGTTATAATTACAAAACAGATGGAGGAGACTAAATTAAAGATCATAAGCATTTACATATAACTGCTCTCCAGAGCTGAGGAAGCTAGGGATTTCTCCATGAAGACTTTTTTTCTTCTCATTCTATCTTAACTTTTTGGTCCATGAAAAGGGAAATCACTGAAGTGTTTTATGTTCAAAGTTATTTTACTTTCTTGGATTATATAAAATGTTCTGACCTCTTGAGCCAAGGATACTGCCAGGTCAACTTCTTATAATTACGTTCTCTTCTTAGGACTTTATATGCTAATGACTCCCAAAATTCTATCCCCAGCATGACTTTCCTTCATATTTCCAGCCTGGACATCCAAGTGTCAACTTGACACTTGCACTTGGTTGTATTGTAATAGGCATCAGAAACTTATTGTGTCCAAAGAAGAACTCTGGATTAATATTCCATCTTATTCATCACTGTCATAGTAAACTTCACGCCTTCTTCAGTTCACTGAATGATACCATCATCTAACCTGTTGCTTAAATAAAAAACTTGGAAGTAATTCTGGAGTGTTTTTTCTTCTCATTTTTCCTCCCTCTTGCTTGTCTAATCTATCTACAATTTACTTAGGTTCTGCCTCAAAAATACATTGCGTATGTATCCACTTCCACCATCACAGTCCAAGCTGCTACCATTTATGGCCTTCTCTTTGCTTCTTCTCTTTCCCTTAAAATCTATTTGTCTCATAGCATCCAGAATATTCATTTAAAAATATAAATTAGATATGTCACTTCTCTGCTTAGTACTTTCTGATGGTTGGAGTTGTACTCACAATAAAATCTAAACAACTTACCATGCTATGCTCGATTATACACAGTCTCAACTCTGCTTATGTACTTCCCTCCCCTGATTTGCTCACTATATCCAGCCAATAAGAGAGATTTTGTTTTTGTCTTAGGGCCTTTGTATATATTGTCCTCATGCCTGGAATGTTCAGCTCCAGATTTTTGCATGGATGGTTCCTTTTTCTCATTCAGGTCTTTGCTGTGTGTCATCTTCCTTTGTTGGCCACATAATCAAAAGTATTTCCCCTCCCAACCTTGTTGCTATCTATCACATCTTTTTATTCTCTTTTATTCATAGCAAATGCCATTACTTAAAACTGATGTGCTTGTTTACCAGCTTACTTATATATCTTCTGTCTTCCCAGTTTAGTATGTGCAACATGATACTACTAACCAGTGCATAAGGTGATACCCAGTGTGATCCGAGGAAATGAAAAGCACTGGATTTTACAAGATATAGATATGACAAGTCAGTTGGCTTCTTATATTTACTCTTCTATGTGTAATAAATTAATTTTCTAAATGCAGCACCTTAGACATTTGCAAAATGGCACAACATAGTAAAGTATTCTATGGTTTCTGTGATTATGGTGCCTAGACTAAAATAAAAAGTTACTGTAAGATTGAGACCAAACATCTGAAAAATGAAAATGCCCCTTGGAAGTTGTTAAGAAATAATCAAATTCAAATCCAAACCCACTGCAATCGAATTGATTCTGACTCATAGAAACTCTATAGAACAGAGCAGAACTGTCCCCATAGGGTTTGCAAGGCTGTAAATCTTTATGAAAGCAGACTGCCACCTCCTTGCTGGTGGGTTTGAACCATCAACCTTGCTGTTAGTAGCCGAGTGCTTAACAATTGTGGCACCTGGGCTCCTTAGTGAAGACATAACATAACCATATATATTTGGAGTCATGTCAAAATAAGTAGTGTATTAAATTGGTGAGGACATTCATAGATGATAGCTATAGATCCTAGCTGTTACTGATCATATATTGTTGAGGGAAAAAAATTGTGCATATATCCTTGAAGTATGCATATTTACTTTTAAATTATATAGGTATTAGTAAAATATGAGGAAAAAATAGTAAAATACATTAAGCATTAGTAATTTTTTTTCTTTTTTGAGATTAAAAAATTAGAAGTTCCAATATATTTTCTCTACATTTCCTTTGGGATAAATGTCACCCATTTGAGTCTATTGTCCTAATCATGAACCATGAAGTGTGCTGATAGCAAAGCTCTCCTTGCAGTCACTGATCAACTTTTCATCAATATACTTGTGTGAGGATAGATCAGTTGAGCATGCCAATCACACAGCTGTCTGTCTCTCTTTGTAATGCACCCTTTATGGTCTCTGGTATGATCTACAGTCTTTTGTTGAGTGAAGGTTATTAATACTCTAATCTTATTATTTTTTTTTTCAGTCTATCTTGGTATATAGAATAGTCTTTTTGTTTGTTTGTTTGTTTAAATCAAAGGAGACTTTGTTCTCAATATAATACTAGGCAACATTTTTATGCAACCTGTCAAGATCTACCTTCATTGGGCAATATGTACTTCATACTTCACCCTATCATGTGGTTTCTGTAGAGAAATGTAAACTAATGGCTCTCAGAATCAGACTAGTTTATATTTAAGGAAATTATTGAAAGATATATATATGATAATTTTGCCCATTGCTTATAAATTTATTCTGATAAATATGACTAGCTTTATGTAAAAATAAACTTGTATAAAGGGTATCTTCTTATTGAGTTGAATATATAGTTAAACTTTTGAACGTATAGTTGAATATTTATAGTTGAATTTATAGTGCACTATAGACATAGTTGCTGAGGTTTGGTCAAAGTTGAGGTGTTAGGGCTATCAAGAATCATTTACACAATGAATTTTCTATTTATGCTCTTTTTAAAGTCAAGAACAACAACAACAAAAAATCTCACTCCCAGGGGCTGGCTCTCAGCCCAATAGTTAACAAGATGTACATGCAGACCGCTCAACCCAGGATGACGCACCCACATACTCTATGGTAATACATCCTTAGAGCAATAGACCATGAGGCACCAGGGGCAACATTCACATTGAGGAAATGCAGGACAAACAGGAGTGTATAACTATGAGGGACACGGGGGGAAGGTTACTAGGCAGGGAGGGAAGGAGACTGGGTTTGGTAGGGTTGGGGATGGTAAATGGGGAGTGAAATTGTGATGCTTGTATTTGTATGTCAACTTGGCTAGGCCTGGGTGAGTGGCTGGGAAGCTGGATGTAGTATTCCCCATGATGAGACTGGTAATCAACTCCATGGTGGAATCCACTGGGAGCAGCTGAATAACTGCCTTTGGGTTTGTGGTCTGTTTCCTGTATATAAGGAGGAGTTTGGGAATGGTCTCTAGCCTATGGCACGCTTGGACCCTGCATGTAGCCGTGTCGTTGCTCAGCAGCTTACTATGCTCTGCTGACCTTGGAACTTACAGTGGACTTAAGTTAATGGCCTGTGTGTGGATTGGTAACATCAGGACTGTGCCTTTTTGCTTTTCAACCTTGGGGTTTCTCAGCCTCAGCAGCCAACAGCTGTCTGAATGAAGAAACACCTCTAGCTCCAGTGGGCCAGGAGCAGGAGGCAGAGCTGGACCCCAAGGTTGAGAGGCTTTCACCCAGCCCCTAGAGCCTGGCACTTTGAAGTTGGACTTAAAGACTCCATATTGTGCGAGAATAAACTACTGTTTGTTAAGGTCATCCCATTTGCGGTATATTTCTTGTCAGAGCGGCACTAGGTAACCAGAACAGAAATTGAATGTACACGTGAAATTGAATGTAAAACAAACTCTTAAAATAAAAAATAAATAAAATTGTTCCAATAATGTGGATGAAAAAGTGAGTAGGAGAACAAAATTAAAATTTATCAATTTTAATGAAGGTGCAAACACAATGAGCATGTGGCATGCCATTGAAATAAAAGGTTTTCTTCCGAAATTGCAACTGTGTGCCTACTATTTGTACTTTGTAATGTATTTCTCCCATAGAAACAATGTGTAATTTCTTCAGAGAATATAATGTTTAAAATAAATCCTCCACTGGATTCATTATTTGTGCTTAGGGGAAAAAAAAAGATTCTTTAACTCAAGACATTTGAGTTATTACTTTGAAAGCATATTGTCCAGGTTCCACCAAATTGAAAATTTCCTTTTTTAAAAAACAAAACAACAACAACAACAACAAAACATTTATTGTGATTTGGGTGCAAATTTACAAAGCAGATTCGTTTTACTCACAACAGTTCACGCACATTTGGTTTCACGGCCTGATTACAATCCCGACAGTAAAAAGCTCTCCTTCCACCGCCTCCTTGTGACTGCCCCTTCCCTGCGCCCTTCTTACCTATGCATTTCTGTCTGACCAGCTTTCTCTCTCTGCAAATGCTGCCCTTCTGATGTCTCATGGTTGATTGATCTAAGGGGTGCATTCCCTAGGGTAGGTGAGTGTGTTCCCCTGGGGTCAGCGTTCTGCTTGTAGGCATTTTTACTGTTTGGCTTAGAGCTTAATGCATGGAAGTTGAGTCCAGTTCCAGGCCTGAAGGATAACCCAGGGCTGTAGTGTTGTGAGTTCTACCAGCCTCTATACAAACAGTGAGTTTGGTCATTTTTGCAGTTTTGAATTTTGTTCTACATTTTCCCCTCCCACTCTATGCAGGATCTTCAATTTGGTCCCTTTCCAAGTGCTAGGCTTTGGTAACCAGGCACCATCTAGTTCTTGTGGTCTCACGGTTGTGAAGGCTGAGGTCCCTATGGTCCATCATATCCTTGGACTAATTGATTCCATATGACTTTGATCTTCACTCTTCTTTGCTCCAGGTGAGGGGAGACTAACAGTTGCTTCTTAGATGGTCGCTTGAAAGCTTTTAGGACCCCAGTTGCTACTTCCCAAAGTAGGGTATAGAACAACATTTTTATGTACTAAGTTGTGCCAGTTGAGTTTGACGTCCCCCAAGACCATGGTCCTGAGCCCATGGACCTGGTAACTCAAGGTGTTTGGTTGGCACTGCGAAGCTACTCTAAGTTTTGTCCCCTGTTAATTCTGAAATGTATGTGGATACTTTTTGTAGCACATATACATATGTAAGAATATCTTCAGCCAAATCTATCTTTTTTTGATGAGCTTTAGCAAGAGTCTTGGCATTTAGAGTGAAGAAAGAGAGGAAAAAGGAAAGCTGCCTTGATAGAAGGCAAGGTCTGTTTTTGGCTTTGCTACTGGTTAGCATGTGACCTCCAGCACATCAATTCACCTCTCCAGTATGGCTATTTTCTTATCTATTGAATAGATTCCTGTTCCCCTATACATTTTTAGGAAGTACTTTAGTTCTATAGGGATATACATGGTAATGACTCTGTAAGTGAAGAAATTTTGCCATAAAACATTGTTTACATGCAATATTATGCAAATTAACCTTACGTTTTAAAGGCCCATTTTCTTTATCTGTTATTTTTATCTTTATATTTAAAAAAAATTATAATAATTTTAGATTTATAGAAAAACAGCAAAGATAGTATAAAGTTCCTATTGACCTCCACCAAGTTTCCCCCATCATTAACATTGTAGATTAGTATTTTATTCTTATTTTTTTATCACTAAAATAAGTATTCTTCTATATACTCAAGTCTAAAAATAAATGTGGGATGTCCTGATTTCTTTTCTGTGATCATAGCTTTTTTTAATTTTGTTTTTAATTGGAAAGAGGTATTTTAGCTTTAAGTCAGTGTATCTATTATGACATTTTTGGCTGAAAATAACAGAAAAGCTTGACTCATCTGGCTTAAACAGTATAGAAAATTTATTGTCTAAGATAGCAGGAACTGAAGGTAAACCAATAGTGGTTCGGAGGTTTGCTGATGTCACCAGAGACTTTGGCTTTTTCCATTTTTCTGCCTCATCATCCTCATCAAGTTGGCTTAACTGCAGACTTACACTACTTCTGATTGCCAGATAGCTACAGAACTTCAATGCACCTTACCCAAAAATAACAACTAGTAGGAGGAATAGTGTTTCATCCTTTATCATTCTTATTTAGAAGCCCTCTAGAAGACTTTCTCCCAAGTATCTTTGGTCCAAATTGCATCACATGCCCATGCCTAAGTAAAGCACTTGACTTAGAGCAATTAGGATGTGTCCATCGGGGCTGTGGCTGGAGCTCCCCTGAGGAAGAACATGGCCATCTGGGGGATGGTGGCCACCTGAGCAAAAGTAATGTTGGAATAAAGGTGTTGGTGTTGGCAAATGGTTGTTGGGTAAATGATTAGAAAAAGCAACTATGTCAGACAGTGTAATAATTTCAAAATAGTGGTGAGTGGAAGAAATATAAATAGCAAGATAACTACATTTATTGTCTGTTTACTACATGTGGTGCACTACTCTAAGACAGAAGTTGGATACTATCATCAGGGCATTTAAAACATGGAGATAACGTAGATTTGAGGATTCAATATGGCTATTCAAAAAAAAAAACCTCACTGCCGTCAAATCGTTTCTGACTCATGGCCACCCCCACTGGGTTTCCAAGGCTATAAATCTGTATGGAAGCAAACCACCTCATCTTTCTTCTGCAGAGCAGCTGGTGGCTTTGAATCACTGGCCTTTTGGTTAGAGCCAAATGCCTTAAACACTACACTACCAGAGCTCCTTTCTATGGCTATTAGGGATCTTAAATTTGCAAAACTGCTCACTTTACAATTTATATGTATATGTGCAAAAAAATATTTGTTGAGCTGTGTTGAGGAAATATTTTGTCCAATGCTATGAACCAAGATATGTATCTCTTTTACTTATTTGGCTTGCATACAATTTACTCTTCTAAATACTAGTCCTTAGACTATTTTACTTTTCAACAATATATAATAGATTTTAAGCAAGTTAACATAAATGAGTTAGGAGAGTTAATGTTTTATGAACCAGAAATTGAAAACAAGAGCTTAACCTATAAAGTGTTAGGATATTGCCAAAATGTGAAGAACAAATTCATGTGAAACTATTAATAATCCATTTACAAATTTTACATTTATTTATTTAGTTAGTTTACTGAACTATTATTTACAAAGAATAAGTCACCATTTTTTTGGTGCACAATCCTATGATTTTTTTTATTTTTAATTTTTAATGCTATTTGGGTGAAAGTTTAGGGAGCAAATTCACTTCCCATACAGCAGTTCACATACACTTTGGCCCATAACATTGACTACAATTTACCACAATAGAACAGCTCCCCTCCCACTTCCTCCCCATAGTTACCTCTTCCCTGTGTCCTTCCCTCCCATGCATTCCTGCCTCCTGAGCTGTCTCCTGTGCATACACAGCCCTTCTATTCTCCCATGACTGATCTCTCCAAGGAGTGTATCTACCTGGTGTAAATGTTCAGCTCATATGCCTATCTTTTATTTGGCTGGAAGCCACAGGAATGGGTTCAATTCCAGACCTGAAGGGCAGCTAGGGGCCATAGTCTCAGTGGTTCCATCAGGCTCTATCAGACTAGCAAACCTGGTCCCTTTTTTTTTTTTTTTAATGATTTTGAGTTTTGTTCCACATTGTTCTTCCACTCTATCCAGGATCTCCTACATAGATCCCTCTCTGAGTGATTGACAGTGGTAGCTGGGCACTATCTAGTTGTTCTGGTCTCATAGTCATATAGGGTGAGGATCACATGGTGTACCAGTTGCTTGGACTAATTGTTTCCATGCATCTTTGGTTTTCTTTATTCTTCTTTGCTCTGAACGAGGAGATGGCCTCTTGCAAGCTTTTGAGACTCCAGTTGCTACTTACCAAAGTAGGATGTGGAACGATGTTTTTGTGTAGTATGCTATGCCAACTGAGCTTAATGTCCCCTGCAACTACGGTCCTGAGTCCACAGGTCCAACTACTCACTCCCTCCAGGGAATGGCCAAGAAGTGACTACAGCTTTGCCCCTTGTCAGGTCTACCATATATCTGGAAATTCTTATAGAGCATACACTTGTAGAAACATTGTCTGCCAACTGTATATATGCTCATGGGCTCACGTCCCACTGCATGTTGTTGTTGTTATGTGCCGTTGAGTCATGTCTGACTCATAGTGACTCCATGCACAACAGAAAAAAACACTGCCTGGTCCCATGCCAGCTCCATGATCCTTGCTATACTTGAGCCCATCAATTGCAGCCACTGTGTCAATCCATCACATTGAGGGCCTTCCCCTCTTTCATCCACCCTCCAACTTACCAAGCATGATATCCTTCTCCAGGAAGGTCTGACAACATGACCAAAGTAGGTGAGACGAAGTCCGGCCATTCTTGCTTCCAAGGAGCGTTCTGGATGCACTTCTTCCAGGACAGATCTGTTAGTTCTTTTGGCAGTTTATGGTACTTTCAACATTCTTTGCCAACACCACACTCAAAAGTATCAATTCTTCTTTGATCTTCCTTATTCATTTTCCAGCTCTCACATGCATATGAGTGATTGAAAATATGGTTTGTGTCAGGCACACCTTATTCCTCAAGGAGACATCCTTGCTCCTCAGCACTTGAAAGAGTTCCCTTGCAGCCAACTTGCCCAGTGCTATATACATCGTCTAACGTCCTGACTGCTGCTTCCATTGGCATCAATTATAGAACCAAGCAGTGTGAAGTCTTTGACAACTTCAATCTTTTCTCCATTTATTGTGATGCTGCTTATTGGCCCAGTTGTGAGGATTTTTGCTTTCTTTACATTGAGATGTAATTCATACTGTAGACTGTATTCTTCAATCTCCATCAGGAAGTGCCTCAAGTCATCCTCACTTTCAGCAAGCAGAGTTGTGTCATCAGCGAATTGCAGGTTGTTAATGATTCTTCCTCCAATCCTGATGCCACTTTCTTCTTCATATAGTTCAGCTTCTCGGATTATTTCCTCAGCATACGGATTGAATAAGTATGGGGAAAGGATATAACCCTGACACACTCTCTTCTTGATTTTAAACCATGCAGTGTCCCTTTGTTCTGTTTGAACAACAGCCTCCTGGTCAATGTACAGGTTCATCATGAGCGCAATCAAGTGTTCTGGAATTCCCATTCTTCTCAATGTCATCCACAATTTGTTATGATCCACATAACCAAATGTCTTTGCATGGTCAATAAAACACAAGTAAACATCTTTCTGGTATTCTTTGCTTTGAGCCAGGATCCATATGACAGCAGCTATGATATTTCTTGTTCCACCTCCTCTTCTGAATCCAACTTGCACCTCTGGAAGTTCTCTGTCAATATACTGCTGCAACCTTTTTTGAATTATTTTCAGTAAGATCTTACTTGCATGCAATATAAATGATATTGTTCGATAATTTCTGTTATCATTCTGTGGGATCACCTTTCTTTGGAATGGGTACAAATATGAATCTCTTCCAGTCAGTTGGCCAGGTAGCTGTCCTCCAAATCTCTTGGCATAACCAAGTGAGTGCCTCTAGTGGGACATCTGTTTCTTGAAACATCTCAATGGGTATTCTGTCAATTCTTGCAGCTTTGTTCTTCACCAATTCCTTCAGTGA
>NW_006921655.1:6496595-6497751 GCF_000298275.1 Orycteropus afer afer
GATTCATGATTTGTACATTCCATGTTCCGATTATTAATGGATGTTTGCTGCTGTTTCTCCTCAATTTGAGTCCTGCCGTGTCAGCAAATGGAGGTCCTGAAAGCTTTACCTTATCATATAAGTAAGGTTGGTTCTACTCTGATGATGAAGCTCTTCCCTGTTTCTATTTTGAGAACCTTCTGGCCTAATTGGCTTATCCTTCTGCACTGTATCAGTGTTTCCGGGCTATTCATAAAGTTGCACAGTCATGTATCAGACAGTGTTTGTCTGTTATTCATGAGGTTTTCCCAGCCAATTCTTTAAGAAGTGAATGGCTTACTCCTTCTTCCTAGTCTGTCTCAGTCTGTAAGCTGTTGAAGCCTGTGCACCATGTGCAACCCTGCTGGGTTTGACACACCAGTGGCACAGCCTCAAACCTCACAGCAACATACCACCAGAGTAGGACAAACTTACAGACATATTTGTCTCCCTTAGCTGTTCAAAACCTCTCCACCCTCCCTCCCTCCCCTTCCATAGATCCCTGACTCTTTCTTGCCGCTTGGGAGGGGTGTGGCTTTGGACCCCAGCCTTACCTGAATCCCTGCCTCTGCGTCCTTGCTCTGTCTTGGTGTCTCCCTTGGCTTTTTCTCTGCTTTTCTGCTGCTTGGGAGGGCCGGTGGGGGTCCCTGGCCTTACCTGGATACCTGCCTCTGCTTCCTCTCCTTCCCCTGCATAGACACACCTAATCATTCAGCCTGTCCCCCATCTACCTACCCATACATCAATGTTTGCCTTCACTGACAGTGCAGTACTGTATGTGCAAAAGGGTTCACCTTTGTTGTCTATACCTGTGGTGCACCTATCTTCTATGTCTTTGTCTTCCTCAAAGCCACCATGCTGATCACTCACATTTGGTACATTGGCCTTCTCTTCACCCAAATCTATACGTCTTTACCTATCTAACAGTGTTCCCTACCCTCTCCTCCCACCCCTGACAACCAACAAAGAAAATTTCCTTCCATATGTAAACCTTTCCTTGACTTTTTACAATAATGGACTGATACAATATTTGTCCTTCTGTGATTGACTTATTACTCAGCATAATGTCCTCCAAGTTCATCCATGTTATGCAGTGTTTTGCCAATTCTACATTATTCTTTAGGGTTACATAGTATTC
>NW_006921655.1:6517184-6521232 GCF_000298275.1 Orycteropus afer afer
CTTCTGGATTTCTATGTGTAGATTTTCAATCATTTCTACTTTTCATTTCTTTTGTCATTTTGTTCTTGTATTTTCTTCCAAAATTGTTCTAGGGTTTTGTCTGTGTTTTCCTTGGTCTGTCTCTCAATCCTTTGAAGATAAATAAAATTCTTTTGAATTTCTTATTAGGGAGTTCCAATGCTTCTTCTTCCTCAGGGATGTGTTCTGGGTCTGTATCCTGGTCCCTTGTTTCTACTGCTTTATATTGCTTCTTTGTGTGGACTGTAATGGTCTGTTGTCTCCAAGACATTGTGATGTTATTGTATTTAGATCTCTGTTAACCATTTGTGAAGGGCAGCTAAGGGTGAGTCAGGTTTTTCTTGGTGGTTGTTTATCATTGGTCTTTCCAGTTGTCTGCATCCAGAATGTCCTTGTGGTTCCTGGCCAGTGGAGCCTGTTCATAAGTCCCTGGAATCTGGGAGAATGCTGTTGCTTTAAATATCCAAAATGGTCAAGCCACTTGTAAACATTCAAAATAGCTGTTCCCTCCAGACAGGCAAAAGTCCACAGTCAACCAGTCTTCCTTTTTGCTGCTTCCCTTTTTATTCCCCAGCCACCAGAGCAGTCCTCCATGCAGTCCCTGGCTAAAAGGGCTGATTTTTAGGTTAATTCTTAGGTCTTGCCAACACTTGGCAATATCCAAGCTGTCTGTACCATCAGGATCACTGTCAGATCCCAGCTCCATATGTCTTCTTTTTTGGTGTTTTCATGCAAATTCTTCTGGTAGTTGGAGTTTAGTTCACTTCTATATCCTTCCCTTCAAAGCTCACGGGTCCAAGATTATCTTCTGTATCTGTGTTAATTGGTTCCCCTTTTCTTTGTTGAAGAGGGTCTGTGCAGTTCTTCTGCCTATTCCACCATCTTATCCTGGAAATGATAACTTTTAAAATAACTTTTTGTTTCTTTTCCTTCTGGTATCCTAAAAAATAGTGAAGTAGAAATTACACTTAGTTTTCTATAATGTTAAAATTATGAGATCTTATGTCAATTGTAATATTCATAATTCTTTATCTTTGTCCCTTAGGTTTGTAGCATGATTACTACTTGTAATAGAAAATTAAGCTATAGAACAATGTTCACAAACTTTTCCTTATGGCTCATTATAACACCATTACAGTGTCAGATGAACAACAACAACAAAAACAAAAACCCAGAGTTATCTCTTATTAACCACTGGGTCAATGCATAATAATTAAATAGAAAATTAAGTCAATACTACATATTTGATTAGGAGCTCTGGTAGCATAGTGCCTAAGGCACTTGACTGCTAACCATAAGACTGGTTCAAGCCCACCAACCACTCCTCAGAAAGAAGGTTGGACAATCTATTTCTATAGTGATACTACTTTGGAAATCCAAGGAGGGTTGCTATGAGTCAGGTTCAACTTGACGGCACACAACAACAACAACAACATATTTTATTAAGGAGCTCTGGTGGTGTAATGCCTAAGGCTAACCAGAATATTAGCAGTTCAAACCCACCAGCCACTCCGTGGAAGGAAGAGTGGTCATTTTTGTTTTTTGGTTAAACCCATGTTTCTTCTACTTACCACAAGATTAAGGGGAAAACAATTAGAAAAATGTGTAAGACCATTAAAATAAAATGAAATTTTCTTTATGGTCTAAATTATGTGATAATTTAAAAATGTTTCCTCCTTGTGGATTATGGTTATCTACCACTATGACATATAGAATGAGATAGTTAAGAGTAAAATAAACAAAACAACCCTTTACTCCTTGTAAACTTGAAAAGAAAATGCATTTATATATATAAAAAAGAAAGTTAATGATGGAACAATGCCAAGTATTTTGTAAAATCTAAAATGCATTGGTTTTAAAATGATGAATTTTGATCTGTACTAACTCAAAGATTTGAGGGTAAGAAAAATCTTATGCTTCAGTTATTTGAACATATTTTATTATACTGTGTTTGGGAATTTTGTTCTATTAGTTGAGATGTTGTTGTTGTTATGTGCTGTCAAGTCGGACCTGACTCATAGCAAGCCCTCCTTGGGTTTCTGAGGCAGTATCACTACGGAAGTAGATTGTCCCATCTTCCTTCTAAGGAGTGGCTGGTGGGTGTGAACCACCAGCCTTCTGGTTAGCAGTCAAATGCCTTAGGCACTACGCTACCAGAGCTAGGCTAATTCTATGACCACAACCTCCAAATCTCAGAGGCTTAACATGTAAAAGTTTTCTTCTTGCTTTTAAAAAGACCCCTATAATTATAGTGGTACTGGTGATGGCAAGGAAGTCTAGTAGTATAGTAGTTAAAGTCATTTGGCTGGTAACCAAAAGGTCAGTGGTTTGATCCCACCAGATTTTCTGTGGAAGAACAATAAGGCGGTCTGCTTCCAAAAAGACTTACAGTCTAGGAAACCCAGTGGGGGTCACTATGAGTCAGAATTGACTTGATGGCAGTGAGTTTGGTTTGAGTGATGATAGTGGTGATGTGGATATGTGTGTGTGGATATGTGGTTTGCTCTACTTAGTTACTTACAGACCCAGGATGGTGAAGACACAAAGTCCTGGGACTTTTGTTGGGTGTTACAATAGGGGGAGATAGTGAATGAAAAATCTTGCAGGATTTTTCTTTACTCCCCAGCACAAGTCATGCCCACTCACATTTCATTAGCTTGAATTAGTAATATGGCCCTGACTAATTGAGAGGAAAATATAGTCTCCTCTGTGCCTGGGAAGGCAAGGAGAATAGTTCCAGTCTTGTAGCGCCTAAAGCATTTGACTGCTAACTAAAAGCTTGGCAGTTCAAACCCACCAGCTGCTCTGTAGAAAGAAGATGGAGCCATCTACTTCTGTAAAGATTTACTGCCTTGTGAACCCAATGGGGGTCGCTATGTGTCAGATGGGGTCTACATGATAAATTACTGGGTTCTTCCCCTCTGCAAGGGGAATTAGCATCCATTATAATTCTTTTAGTGTTTTGGAAAGCCTAGGGAATCAGAATTTCTTGCTATGTCTTGAGCTGTCAGTAATCTTAGACATTTCAACAAAGTCTTTCCTTCAGTGCTATTTAGATAACCCCCCAGAGTCCTGTTGTAGGAATTCAAAGCATTCCTTTTTCAGTTAAGAATGCTTTTGGGTGCAAGTAACAGAATACCTAATGGAAAATAGTTTAAACAAGGGAAGTTTATGATTCTCACAACACAACTAGGCCAAAGGTTGACAATGCCAACATGGCATCAGCAGCTCAAATGCTACAGGCTTTGATGGTTTCTTAGCCTCTCCCTCATGGCCAAAAAATTGTTTCTGCAGCTCTAAATTATCGTTAAAACAAAGGGAAGAGGGTGGCAGAAAATGGGCTTTCCTTTTATAATGAAAGAAAAGCATTTTCTGAAACCTTGCAACAGGTGTTTCCTTATATCTCTTTGGCTAGAATGGAGTTACAAATTCATCTTTGGACCATTCTACCTGTATTGTGATAAAGCGTCATCCACCAATTCCTGCTAAAAGTCTACATATTCCAATGTTCCATGAGATCATACTAACAAACTATGGATATACATTATCTGGGTGTTGATTTCGGTAAGTCTGGACAATTTATACTACAATGTAATTTTTGTGACTGGAAGGACATGTAATATTTCTTAAAAATTATTTTTCAGTTTTCTTAACACACACACACACACACACACACACAAAACCACCTCACAGCCGTGGAGTCGTTTCCAATTCACAGTGACTCCTCCTTGGGTTTGCAAGGTGGTATCTCTATGGAAGTAGATTGCTCTATCTTTCTTCCAAGGAGTGGCTGGTGGGTTTGAGCCATCAGCCTTCTGGTTAGCAATCAAATGCCTTAGGCACCATGTCACCAGATTCTCTTCAAAATAAGTGTTTTTCAAGTTTCCTTTACTGTTGCAAAATTGTGGTGTAGTAAATTACTTAGTGTGGCTTTTCTACCCATAAGTCTTTGTAAACTCCAAGGTGGGATTTTCTATGAGCAACTGAGAAGCTCCTGATTGCTGAAGTTGTCCACCTGGAGTATTTCTGT
>NW_006921655.1:6525105-6558753 GCF_000298275.1 Orycteropus afer afer
TAAAAGAGCTGAACAGAAGATTTCAAAGAGCAGCTTGAGCAGACAAAACCAGTTACTATAATGAAATGTGCAAAGACCTGGATTTTGAAAACCAAAAGGGAAGAACAGGCTCAGCATTTCTCAAGCTGGAAGAATTGAAGAAAAATTTAAGCCTCAAGTTGCAATATTGAGAATTCTATGTGCAAAATATTGAATGATGCAGGAAACATCAAGAGAAGATGGCAGGAATACACAGAGTGACTGTACCAAAAACTGGTCGATCTTCATCCATTTCAGGAAGTGGCATATGATCTAGAACCAATGGTACTGAAGGAGGAAGTCAAAGCTGCAATGAAGGAATTGGCGAAGAATAAGGGTGTATTAGTGCTTGTTTAATTATTTGAAAATCATTCAGCTCGTTTGTGATCTAATGAGGTTTACACTTAGGGCTAATCGGAATCTACTTGATAGCAGCGGGGCACTGGTGAAAGGCATATCTTCTAAAAAGGTGCCCCAAATATTGTCACAATCATCACTCAGAAGAAAAATCCAAGAACAAATTGGTGATTTCCCCAAATTCCTTTTGCTTTGTCTTCTTTCCCCCTGCAAAGATCAAATTCAAATAGCATTTTATACACTCTTTCACTGAATTAACAATGGCCCAGAGAAAGTATTTCAATCCCTTTAAAGAAATCCTTTATGTTATGACGCATCTTTAGGAGGCTCATCTGGTGTGGAGCTGATTTGGGCCGTCAATCAGATGTGTAAGTTACTTGCTGGTTCCTGCATTGTGCTGCCACTAAAGTATTTATGGCAAAGGATAGGGTCACTATCAAAAGAAACATGGGCTCACTGTCTCTGAGCTCCTCCTCTGAGCAAAGGAATGTTAAACTAGACATCTGTCTAAGAAAACAATCAACTTAACAGATGCCCATTCTCAAAGAAGCAGCTTGTTCTGCCTGTCTCTTAACTTTTAGAAAATGGCTTTTTCTAAATGAGATTTAGAAAAACAGTAAGAAGCCAAGTTGTCCTTCTTATGGTGATTTCTACATTAACATAGAAAATACATATTTTCAAGGATGTATAGAATTTATTAAATAGATCTTTCTATGGTAGAAGTGACGTTAGTAATAATTATTAATATTTAATAAACTATAATATATGATAGTTTTTATTGGAGGAATAATTTATGATGTATTAAGCACTAATCTTATTAAATCCTCATAATAGTCCTGTGTGAGAGTATTATTTCCATTTTACAAATAAAGAAACTGAAACTTCTAAAAAGGGAGTTTGATTATATGTAAATGGAGAAGTTGGGGTCTTAGCATGCTCTACTGGCTACATTTGTAGAATACTATAGTAATTCTACCAAAAAATTGGTCTATATTCAACCATTTTATGAGGGAGCATATAATCAAGAATCAATGGCACCAAAGGAAGAAATCTAAGCTGCACAGAAGGTATTGATGAAAAAGTTCTATGAACTGATGGAATACCAATTGAGATATTTCAACAAATAGATGCAATGCTGGAAATGCTCTCTTGTCTTTGTCAAGAAACTTGGAAGAGAGCAGCTACCTGGTCAATGGACTGAAAGAAATCCATATTTGTTCCTATTCCAAAGAAAGATGACCCAATGGAATGTGGAAATAATTGAACAATTTCATGAATATCACATACAAATAAAATTATTCTAAAGATAATTTAAAAAATGGTTGTAACAGTACATTGACAGGGAACTGTCAGAGATTCAAGCTGGATTCAGAAGACAATGTGGAATGAGGAATATCATTGCTGATGTCAGATAGATCTTGGCTGAAAGCAGAAAATACCAGAAAGATGTTTACCTGTGTTTTATGGATTAATGCTTTAAACTATGTAGATCATAACAAATTATGGATGACATTGTGAACAGTGGGAATTCTAGAACACTTAATTGTGCTCGTGAGGAACCTGTACGTAGATTGGGCGATTTGTTTGAACAGAACAAGAAGTTACTGCATGGTTTAAATCAGAAAATGTGTGTATCAGGGTTGTATCCTTTAACCATAGTTATTCAATCTGTATGCTGAGCAAATAATCTGAGAATCTGGACGATATAAAGAAGAATGTGGCATCAGGGTTGGAGGAAAAATTATTAACAACCTGTGATATTCAGATAATGACCTTGCTTCTTGAAAGTGAAGAGGACTTGAAGCGCTTACTGAAGAAGATCAAAGACTATAGCCTTCAATATAGATTATACCTTAACATAAAGAAAACAAAAATCCTAGATCAATAAGAAAACTCATGATAAACAGAGAAGAGATTGAAGTTGTCAAGGATTTCATTTTACTTGGATCCACAATCAATGCCTCTGGAATCAGCTGTCAACCAAATGACATATTGCATTGAGCAAATCTGCTGCAAAAGACCTCTTCAAAGTGTTAAAAAAGCAGATGTCAACTTGAGCACTAAGGTATGACTGACCCAAGCCATGGCATTTTCAATTGCCTCAAATCCATGTGAAAGTTGAACAACGAATAAGAGAGACTGAAGAAGAATGGATGCCTTTGAATTACATGTTGGCAAAGAATGTTTAATATACCATGGACTGCCAGAAGAATGAACAAACCTGCCTTGGAAGAAGTATGGCCAGAACGTTCCTTAGAAGTGAAGATGGTGAAACTTCATCTCATGTACTTTGGACATGTTATTAGAAGGGCTCAGTCCCTGGAGAAAGACATCATGCTCAGTAAAGTAGTGAGTTGGTGAAAAAGGGGAAGACCCTCAATGAGATGGATTGACACAGCAGGTGCAACAAAGGGCTCAAACATAGTAATGATTGCAAGGATGGGGCAGGGCTGGGCAGTGTTTTGTTCTGCTGTGCGCAGGGTTGTCATGAGTTGGAATCAACTGAATGGCACCTAACGGCAACAACAACATATGCTAGTCATCTAGTGATGAGCAAGCGAAGTTCAGTAGTTACTGTTGGTTTAGATATTATTTTATCCTCCTAGGAAGAGAGGACGGTAATGATAACATCTTTTTTTTTTTTTTTTTCCAGTAGAAGGAAAGTCAGATTAATATGTAAATTTGTCAGAGGAAAAAGTCTCTTCAAGGTTTCCAAATTCATTCTTAGTGGCATATTCTTTAGGTTTTATGCCAATTTATAGAAGCTGTCACCAAATTTAAAGCTTTTAGCATTCTAAATTTTAAATGAGGTACCTGCGTAAAAATGAGAATTATTTCTGTCAAGATAATGACTGATTTCTACCGTAAAGATTAGGGTATCAGGGCCAAAGTCAAAACAATAACATTCTGAATGTTCATTGAAAAATATACTATGAACTTGTACTCTGTAAATACTAAATATACTTTAGGGTATTAGCAATTCCTTGAGAAAAAAATTATTAACCTGATGGTGGAAAGGACAGAGAGTAAGAATTTAGAGGTATAGACTTATGTCCTATCTTTAATTAGCCAGTTACATGACCTTGGACAAGTCATTTAACCCCTTCAGACTTCAATTTTTTTATTCATAAAATGAGGCCTCTGGTCCTTTCCATTTCTAAAATTCTCTGAGTCTATGAATCAAACTTCTCTCATCTTTGCTAATGGCTCAATTTTACTTTCCACACACCTTTTGGGGAATTGTGAAGGAACCAAGTGATAATGCAATTCAATTCTCACATGAGTCTCTTCACTCACTCCATGCCCCTACTCTGCTGCTTTTAACCCCCTTGTCATTGAGAAACACTTTCAAGGATAGTAGGGAAGCAAGTAAGATGAAAATAATTTACCAAAAGATCAAGTCTTACATTTACATGCAAAGCACTCACGTCCACTAGACGTCTCTTTATGCTTTTCTATTATCCTCTGTTATATGGGCTTCCTATTTTTTTCATTTATTGCAAAACCTTTTTTTTTTTTAAATTGTAACTTTGAAAACCAAGATGGATTCTTCTATTAAAATAAGAAAAAAATAATGCTTTTAGATTATACCTACTAATTTTTCGTGTGCAATGACTGTCATTATTTTAGCTGCCACAATTAATGAACTGATCTGAATAAAAGGTTTTAGGAAAATTATTTATAGCTTGATGGTAAACACTTTAACAAAACCAGAGTTACATGTAAAGCATATCAGTGTTCTCATCCTTGAAAATATTTTAACACTTCTCATTTGGGAGCATATTTTATAACCAATATTACAAGTATACCACCACTGTTGAATTATACCTTAACAAATAAATGCATTGTACTAAGTAGAAAATTACATGATCAGATGATATAAAGACCATGAAAGAAAAAGAAGGCAGAATCTGTAACTGACTTTGAAACTCCAGCCTGGTTTGATTAGAAAAACAAACAAGCAAGCAAACAAAGACCAAAAAACTAAGGACTCTTTAAGACCATCAAATACAAGATAATCCTCAAACCTCAAGATTCTTATGCAGAGCCAAGGGCTTGAGGAAAATAGAGACCTTAAGTTTTCCATCAATAATGCCATTTAACTTTCAGGCATTTACTTCATTGAGAGTAGCAATTATCTGTGGCCTTCCAGTGTATATCTTGGGTTTTTAAATCATATTCCTATTAACATATTTAGCTTATATGAATTACTAAACAGATTTTAGCCATGGATAGACATTTCAACCGATGTTATTGAACCACTGGAAAATATTACTGCTTTTTTTTACTACTCCGACCAGTGGTCTAGGTTATATTCTGCTCCAAATGCTCAGAATTTGCTAATACTTGAACAAAACATAAATGGTCTAGGGCAAAAATGAAAGCTATGTAATCACCACCCACTCCAAAGACTAGTGTCCATAATTGATCAAAACCCTATTTGCCGATGATCCTAAACTCAGCCTCAGAATCTCAACAGCAGTGAAAGCAGCAACCATAAGCAACTAGACAGCTACTCACTGCCCTTAATGTCAGGTTAAAGTTTCTTATTAAAGTCTCATAGGTTTCCTTTTATAGCCCCCCTCCCATTATACTGTGATTGCCTTTTCTAAAATTTTATGCTAACTATATTATACTAAATTAGTTTGTGAAAGGAAATCTTTTTGTGTTGTTTTCATTTTGACAGTTAGTGACCTGTTTTTCTATAAGAAGAAACCCACTGCCAGGACTTGATTATGACTCATAGTGATCCTTTAGGGCAGAGTAGAACTGCCTCCTAGGGTTTCCAAGGCTGTAAATCTTTATGGGAGCAGACTGCCACATGTTTCTCCTGCAGAGTTGCTGGTGGATTCCAACTGCTGACCTTGTGGTTAGCAGCCGAATGCTTTTAACCACTATGTCACCAGAGTTCTCTGTAAGAAGACAGACCTTAATTACATATTTAAAAATTTTTTCTGATAGTACCCTTAATACTTCTAAATAAACATTTAAAAAATAAGTAAATAAAACAAAAATCAGTGCTGAGTCAATTCCAACTCATGGGGACCCCATGCGTAGCAGAGCTGAACTGTGATCCATAGGGTTTTCAAGGCTGTGAGCTTTTGGTAGCCTTTCTTCCCAGGTGCCTCTGGGTAGGTTTGAACAGCCCAGTAGTTGAGTGCTTGAACACTGTGCCACTCAGGGACTCCTAAATGCACCGTAAGGACTCAATAAATATTTGTATATTTAAGAAATAAATGCTAGAAATATAAGACAGAAGTATCACATGGAGCCAAAGCAGACTTGGCCTCAGTGATATCTGCATTGGTTGTCAGTCCTTTCAAGTTACTACTTATGAAAAGAATCATATACTAAATGGCCCTAACAAATTTAGTCCTGGGAAATTTGAAGAGCAAAGAAGAAATGTGGAAGCTCCTGTTCCTTTTGTGCTACAAGTCTCTAAAATATGAGGAAATATGTCAAGTGCTTTGGCATTCAAATGATAATATACTCTGAATGAATGACTAACAAGAAAATGCCCACTGAAGCAGTTCATGGACAGTATCTCTCCAGCGGTCAGATCCTGTTGGCAAGTGACCAAAGAACTATTCTCTTTTGAGCCTGCCCCCAACTCCTCTGGTCAGGAAGTACTTTGCCATTAACCCAGCACTATTGAAAGTACAATTTGAAGTTAATCTGATACCTTTATTGAATATTTCAAAATTTGCATACAGAACATATTCAATTTGGGGCCCTGACTTGACTTTGGAGAAAGTTGTTAGTTAAACAGAAATATAAAAATGTCTTTCTTTTTCTTCTTTTTTTTCACAGAAATAAATATTTTTAATTGTTCTAATTTATTTAGCAATATAGTAGATGAACAAGTATGTACTAAGTTTAACTGTAAATTCCATGACATTACACGAGTTTCCGTTAAAACTAAGTATGTATCCTAAAAAGCTCTTGAAGAGGAATCTTATCTCAGTTTTTGAGGGTTTCTAAGTAATTGATTCTTTCATTAATATCACTATATATGCTTCTCAACCTCTCTAGTTAACACATCCATTTTATAAGGTTAAGAAAATGAGACAGTTAACACTTTCAATTATTTGCTTAATGCCATTTTAGAAAAGTGAGGGATTAGAGCAATGAACATAATGAATATAGTCTTTGGTTTCATGGAGCTTACAGTCTAGTCAAGAAGTCTTGCCATTAAAGAACAAGTCAACAGTTAAGAAAAATAAAAGCAATAAAGTAAAGATTGCTAATCTTTCAGTTTACTTATAAAACTATGGTTTCTTGCAGAGAAGAGGTAATTTTTATTACCTAAATTTTTATTTAGGAGCTCTGGTAGCATAGTGCCTAAGGCATTTGACTGCTAACAAGAAGGATCACGGTTCAAACCTACCAGTCACTCACTCCTTGGAAGGAAGATTAGGGCAATCTACTTCTATAGTGATACTGCCTCAGAAACCCAAGGAGGGGTTGCTATAAGTCAGATATGACTCTACGGCAGTGGGTTTGGGTTTTTTTGTGGCTTAGATTTTTTATTTGCCCCATAAAAGAATTTCAATTAAAGTTAAGAAATGTAGGAAGTCTATTAAAAACACACTGAACTGTTATTTCTGAATGCATCTGTGTTGAATATAAAAATGGCAAAAGCATTTTTTTTAAAAAAAAGAAGAAGAAAAAAAAAAAAAGGCTAGTATTCTAGTATAATCCTTAACCAAGGCAGTTTCCAGGGGAATTAATGACCACTTTAGGTTAATGGTCATTGGCTTCATGTTCAGTCGTCAATTAAACTCTGAACTTCAATTGTTATTACTTAATTGACTTGGTTATATTTCATGTCAGCATTTCAAAATGACCTTCCCTTTAAAAAATGAAAATTACCCTGACATGGTACCAGGGGTCTTTAGCTGATCCTGGCATTGTTAGCACAACCCCACACTATCTTTATATATGGCTGAGCCCGGAATTTGCTTGCTTTAGCTCTCACTAGGGTACTTCCATCATCCTGCCTATGACATGGGATAGCTCTAGGTAAATCCAAGTGATGAGGGAAAAAGGATGAAAAACTAAATACATCTGTTGTTATAATTATTATTAAAATATTAAATAAATCCATGGAGATCCAGTTTGTTCTATAGCACAAGGGGTTACATTGCCTTTACAAATACCTTGAGTATCACAATTAAATACTGTCATGTTATGCTTATTTTAAAAGCATTACATTACATTAAAAGTGACTGAAAATGTAAAAAAAAAAAGTAACTGCAAATGTGTTGTTGTTCTAGCTTCTGTTAGATGAAAATTAAAATCCCCTTTACTTACACATGAAACAATAATAGAAGCAAGTTCTTTTCTTTCTTTCTTTTTTTTTTGGTAATCAGTGAGATGGATTTTATATAAAGTAGGTATGACACCCAGATTGTACTTTGCTATACTAACTGAAACAAATTAAGGCATCAAATGAGAATTTCCCGACCCTGTGGATTGTGGAAAAGTTTTAAAAGTCTTTTTGAAGTACTTTGATCAAGCTTTGAAATCATTTTAGTGGATTACAATTGTATGAAAACTGGAATTTATAGAGCTTGACCTAAGCAGCTCTTTGTCTTACAGTCATATTCAAAACAATAGCAGGAAAGTGAAAAACACAAGGGGAACCCACATTGTTCTGGTTATTATTTAATTCATAATTCCATTTTCCTTATTTAATCTTTGGAGTTCTGACACATCTTTAATAAAACAGGTTCAGACCATGTTTACTAAATATAGGAAATATAGTTTTGAGTAACACATTTAGGTGATCCAAACTTTGTATTACATGTGACCCTTCCTTAACCTGTGTGAGTTTATACAGATGGGGTCTGATAGATGCTTTTCTGTAAATGGTGAAATTGCTAGCCAACTCTCATTATTTGCCTTATAGTTCCTTCTCTAGTTAAGCCTGCTTTTTTCCTTCACCTAATCAAGAATATGTCAATTGGGAGACTTTTTTCCACCTACTCTTATAACAAAATAGTTACACTTTGAAGTAACTTGTTCCCATTCGATTACATGGAACATGGCAAGCTGCCCCCAAGATGAATGAGCAGCAAGGGATTGTCTAATTAAATCCTGCAGACATTGTACTGTTTTGATTCATAATTTTAATCAGCTGAGCAACAACACACAGGCAGCAAGTTACTATGAGCCTTTACATTTTTTTCTGGAGGGCTAATTTGCCAAATCACTTTCCAAGAGGAGTTCTGGTGGCATAGTGGTTATGAGCTCAGCTGCTAGCTGGAAGGTCTATAGTTCGTAGCCACCAGCTGCTGTGGGTGTGAAAGATGGGGCAGGCTGCTTCCATAAGGATTAATAGTTTTAGAAACCCTTTGGGGGTAGTTCTACCCTGTCCTATGGAGGTGCTATGAGTCAGAATTGATTCTATGGGAGCGGGTAGTAGTAGCCTTTTGCCAAAACATTTACTGAAGGCATAAACCTCATACCATATTTGTGACCCTGTAAAATGTTATTCTTTTGTTAAAACTGTTATGATCCATCAGGTGCCACACATGCACTTGAATTCTTTGGCAAGTTGAGAATGCTTGGGGGTATGCTTTTCCCCAAAGAAATTAGGCCAAATGCGCTCCCCTCACCTCCCCTGAAGTGGATCAGGATCTAGATATGAAGCATTTTGGTTGGATCATTTTCTAGAGAGGAAAAGAGCCAAAAAGGAGTGAGAAAAATGAGTAATACATGCCCCTGTGGAAGGAAACTAGCAAAGGCTAGTGAAAGGAAGAGGTGAAAACCTAAGAAGGGAAACATCATGTCAAATGAGTAAAGATGTTATTCAATTGAAACAGCAGGTCCATAGATGGTTAAAAAGAGGCAGGTTAAAAAGAGCAGACGGCTAAGGTATCTCCTACTAAAGAGGAAAGGAAACGATGGGTGTAGCTCCCCAGTGAGAGGCGAATGAATTAACTGTTCACTTCAGGCTGTGCATTAATTAGTGTGGCCCACCCGGGACCATTTAGTAGATTACCTCATCCAGGGTTCTAAACAATCCCTTGGCGGCTTGAATGAGTTAATGCACCCCCCCAAAGACCAACAATTTATCTTAGTTTCCAGAGTGGAATCAAGCCTTGTAGATAATGAGCAGGTACACACACCTATGGTTAAAAGAAAATTATTTCCCCTGGAGGTTTCGGCTTTCTACTTGGGCCTTCCCTTTTATATGTGATTGTATAAGTATTGAGAAGACTTGACAGACCCCTCACTAGGACAAATGAACAAAAAAAGGATCTTTGTTGTTTTTGTTTCTTGGGAAATGGGGTGGGAGTGGAAGAGTGAGAGGGGGTCTATGAGGTCAATTTAAACATCACCTGTGCTGGATCAGTTTTGTTCTGACCTGATCCCTCTACATGATCTAAATGTGTCTTTTGTTGGTGTGTGAGAGCAGATGTTTGGTAAGTCTATACACCCATTCCTCAGTTATCAACAGGGTTAGGTTGATAACTAGGTCTTCATACGAAAATCGGCACGATGTTTAATTTCAGTGACTTAATGCTTCTTAGGCTTCAGGAGTCATTTTGGAGGTGGCCCCATGGAGCTGCTCCCTCCCCTACAGCCACTATCCACAGCTCACTTGTCTCTGTGTTATTGTGGCTGAAGTGACTGCCGTACTTCTGATGGGTGGATTGGCTTGTACCATTTGAAACCATAGGCAGTACTGACTGGGTCAGGATTTGCAGCCAGGAGGGGACTTGCACTAGCTGGACCCAGGCAGTTCTTGCTCTCCACGGAAATGCCTACCTATTCTGGACAGTCACCTATTGGCCCCAGTGCCACCAAGCGTGCAAACAGCAGATCTCAAGGTCTGTGGTGAAGTGATGGGCACATGTCCTGTCTGTGCCCCTCTGCCACCTTCTTGCAGACTCATAGCCTGAAGCTTCAGCTCCCTTGGACAGCAGGATAGCCACCACCAGCCCGCAGGCCCAGCAGGGATTCTGAGAGGCTGTGTAGCACGTGTGAATGCACGTGTGAATGTTAATGGCCCGAGGCCCTGTTGGACTTGTTTTTTCTCCCTCTTTTAACTTTATTTGCATCCAAGACTAGGAAGACTGGATGGATAGGAGGAATTAAGGACTTGGGGTTCAGAAGGGAGGCACTCTCTCACTCAAAACATGTGGGTCCTTACCTGGCTTTAAGGTAGATGTGTTACTATTGTCCTAAATGGGAACTGTTGGATAAAGAGACCGTTGGTAAGTGAAGAGCAGGTGTCTATGCCAGAGAGAACAACCTTTAGTTTTGTGCTATATCCACACTCCTGCTTTCTGGCTTGACATAATTCAATATCATAGTTTGCAGGATGCCCCATAAAAAAAGATTTGGCTTTAATATTAATGTTCTAATTGACAACAGCAATTAAAACAAAACAAAACAAAACAAAAACTTGTCATCCTATGTCTGCTTTCTAGGGCTGATGTTTCTATTTTCTAAACCAAACCAAACCAAAAACCAAAGAAACAACATGCACACAGATAAACCTTTTTACTATATAAGAAAAAGAACTAGGATTCTCCAAGCTTCCAGTTTGGGGACATTACTCTCTTCCTGCATACCCTCTAATTCAAAAGTACTAGATATAATAATTACATTTGTTTTTGTGTGGAAAACAGCTTAATTTTGAATAAGTGATAACTTCTTTGCAATATTTATTAGTTTGCTGGTTTCTTTTCCAGGGTAAAAGACCAATCTTAAAGCCTCATTCATAAATGGAAGGTGGTACCTTTGCAGGAAAACGCCACTACCTTCTAACAACACATTATGTCAGGGCATTGGGTAGAAGAAATACAAAATGCAAGTGCTTATTATTATTATTTTTTTAAAATTTATTTGTGCACCCTCATCATAATTTTTTTAAATGTAAAACAAACAAATCCTTGACTAGGGTTTAATAGGATTTTCCACATCTATGCAGATAAATGTAATTTATTCCTAAAGAAGAAAAAGCAGTTTAGTGCTGCCATGAAAACTGCTTTTGACAACAGTTTTGATTTAAAAAAAAAAAAATTAAAACAAAACTGTTATTAAAACAAATTGTTTTAATGTCTATATGTGGGAATAATTCAGATCGAGGCAATAGTGTTGTTGCTGTTGTTATGTGCCATTGAGTTGGACCTGACACAGCGACTCCTCCTTGGGTTTCCGAGGCGGTAACGCTAGGAAAGTAGATTGCCCAACTTCCCTTCTGAAGAGTGGCTGGTGGGTTTGAATTACCAGTCTTCTGGTTAGCAGTCAAGTGCCTTGGGCACTAACTATGCTATAGTGGTCTCAAATCACTATTTCACTCTCAAAACTAGTCTGATGAATGTTACACTGAAACAAATGCTGGCCTGACATCTCCTTACCTTTCATCTTCTTCCTGTCCCTTTAGTTTAATGCAGACCACAACAAAGTTAAATCCCAACATCCAGACCTGGCATGCTGTTTGTGTTGCTTGAAAGGAAAGGCAGTGGGGCTGACCTTCACAAACCTTAGACACACAGTACAGATGACATAGTCTTTTTGAAAGAATCAAGCAATGTATGCAACTTAAAGTTGTTTTCAAAAGTTGCATTTTTATTATTATTTCTAAAATCACATTTTCAGCATTATAAAAATTATTGTTTTGTCAGCAGAGGGGAAAATAATCTACTCATTAGTTGTCATTAATTTATTGATGCTCTGCTTTAGACAATTTGGTCCACAGTATAAAAAAAATGAATAAATTAAAGTGAACAAATACAAAATCTCCTCTACTTGGCTTATTTAAAAATTGTTAGGTTTATTTCTGTTACATGTAATTCATTGGAAGCTCAACAATTCTAATACCTATGTTATGTTATATAATTACATGGTATAAAAAGCAGCTACAAAGCAGAATATAGAAATGTGCTTTTAAAAAATTTTACTCAGAAAAATACTGGCTAACACATACTGACAACTAGCCACATTTAAAAAATAAACTTGTCAATGCTGGCACCAGGCTTCACTAGTCTTTGCCTTAGCCCCCAATCCAAAGAAGCAGTGTAGCTCCCAGGCATGCTGTAGCTGATGGTCTTAAATTTGATAAACGTCAAATGTTTGGAGCATCATAAAAAGAAGAAATTCTCATAAAAAATATTCTTGCAGCTTGGCTTCATGCCATAGAAACCAGAAAAACATAAAGAGTGGGCAAAATGAGCACTCAGCTCACGCTACCATCTAGGTCTACTGAAGCCCTTCAGGTGAGAGTGAAAATTTAGTTTCAGACTTCAATTTTTCTAGGTTTGTGCTAGATTCTTCCATTAGACTGTAATGCAACACTGGGTATTTGGGAGTCTGGAGAGAAAGGGGGAGGGAGAGATAATGAATGGAGTCTTAGAAAAAAAATAAGAGGGTGATTCGGTAACTGGGAGGAGAATTGAAAAATCACACCTTTCAGTCTCCACATTTTTTCTTTTGTTCAGTATACAAGGAGAAACCATCCGGAAGGAAGAAAGATTATGACTATCTATAAACTAACTGTTTGACAGAGACAGAAATGCTGATAATGAGTGGGTTGTGTCTGTAGTTCTTGGCTGGTCACATCAGCAAGGGATGAAGGAAGACAGAAACTCCTGATATGTTTGTCTAACGAGGTAGTGGTGTGACCACGGGCAGCAAGAGTTCAGCTGAAGTTCAGGGCAGATGTTGCCAGGAGTTTATACTGCAGGAAAGTAAAATTTCTTCTGGATTCACCTTTCCTCCCAACTTCTCTTCCAGGATCTTCAAGGTCAAGCTATGCTATGGCATAAGGTGACAATGTCTGTGGGGAAACAGGCTTTCAGCAGGATGCCCCTCTCTCGGTTACAGTCCAGCTCCTGGATAAATCCATACCAATAGATGACTAAACCAGGCCCAAATCTGCAAAACACAAGAAAATAACATTCACACATGTATAATACAGCTCCAGAAAAAAGTCATTTTTGAGGCATTCATAAGTATTCTTCCACATAATTAAACATCTGCATTGCAAAAAGTTTTTGTTTTAGTTGCTATAATTACAACTGACAGTAGCTGAACTTATACCAAAAAATTGATTTAATACAAACATTAACACCTTAAGGAGTCCTGGTGGCACAATGATTCAAACCTACCAATTGCTCCACAGGAGAAAGATGTGACAATCTGCTTTCATAGGGATTACATCCTTGGGAACCCTATGGGGAAATTCTACTTTGTCCATTAGTATCATTATGAGTTGGATTCAACTTGATAGCTGTGGGTGTGTTTTTTATTAATACCTTGGATGGATTTGTGATCTTTTTTTTCCAAGGAAGTTACAGTATTTCAGAGATATGAACTATCCTAATTTCCTTTCAATGATTTGTTATGAGCTTAGACTAATGTGATTACTTAGTTGATGAAGGAAAAAAACACCCAAAGTAGATACAGTGATGAACTTAAGATAACCTAAGCTGGGAAGCACTAGATTTGGGAATTTATGTCCTAATATTAAAAACAAAGCAAAACCAGTTGTCACTGAGTCAACTACCACTCATGGCAATCCCCATTATGTCAAGAGCCGATCTGGGCTCCATAGGGATATCAGTGGCTGATTTCTTGTAAGGAGACTGCCAGGCCTTCCTTCTGAGGAACCTCTGGATGGAGCTGAACTTCCAACCTTACGATCAGCAGTCAAGCGTGTTAGCTGTGTATACCTCCCAGAGACTCCTAACATTTAGTGGTACTGTCCTAACAAATAAACTTGCCTATGTGCAACTTGGGAGCTCCGGTGGCATAGTGCCTAAGGCATTTGACTGCTAACCAGAAGGCTGGCAGTTCAAACTCACCAGTCACTCCTCAGAAGGAAGAGTGGGCAATCTACTTCTGTAGAGATACTATCTTGGAAACCCAAGGAGGGGTCTCTATGAGTTGAATCTACTTGATGGCAGTGAGTTCAGTTTTTAGTTTTTATTTTCAATGTAGGGAAAAAAGAAAAAGAAGGTTTGAAAAATATATTTTTTTTTTTTTAAAATGCAATACTTTTAGGTCATCTTCTGGTTTTAATATTCAACTTATGCACCAATAGAGCCAGAAGTCACTCCTGTCATCCCTTCTTTCCAGTCCTTAAAAAACATTCCATGTGACTCATGGGGATCCCTTAAAGAGACCTTCTCCCCAACCTTCACCCTCTGCCTCACCACCTCTCATTAGTCCGAGCTCATAACACATCACTGAAATGTAATTAGGATAGTTCATATATCTGAGAGGACACAGCATGAAATTTGGTTGTAGGTTCTTATCATGAAAATGAGGAATAATGGCATATAGACTTCTGACAAAGTATAGACAGATGCAGGCTTAAAACCTCAACATTCTAAATTGTGCCTCTGAATAACCTCTGATTTTGTTAGCAGTGAGCAATCCCCACTAAGCAGGCTCAGGAAGTGGCCCTATAGATTCCTTCAACCATCAGGAAGTTGAGACCTTTAGGCTGGGTTCATAAAGATGTAATCACTATCAATCACTGTGCACAGAGAGATGTTTTGCACATCAGTTTCACGTTTTTCCCACTGAGAGCACTTAATTAAAGGGCAGCACTACTTTTGGTGTAGTGTTGCAGGAATTTTACAGTGAAATAATAAATTATGAATGTTGGGTTAGTAAAAGGATGTCTAAAAACAGAACTGCTTTCTGTATTCGAACATTATAGCAAGCTGAACCATGCCAGGCCAAAAAGCTTTTTCCTTCTATGATTTATTATATGCTGTGGTGTACTTGCCAAAACTAACAATACAGGATGGGCTGCAAGATACTGGATGCACAGGAACAAGTTCAATTGGATGTCATCTAATGGTTTATTTGGGGAGTCAATCTCCAGCTGTATTCAAGATGAATTGAGACTTCTGGAGTCCCCTCCATGGAGTGACAGAACCATGAAAACTATCAACTGAACTTGTCGGATGCACAGCGGGTGGGTGTAAGAAGAAGTCCTGTAGCACCAGGCCCTGTGAGAGTTACCTGGATTCGGGACTGGTTGCAGATGCTTTCTCCTTCAGCATCTCCCACTGAGGTTAGAATTAGGCTACATGTGGTAAGGGGTGTGTGGCCATCAGTGTTCTGTGCACACAGGGAGAAACTCAAACCTGGAAAAGAACTTATTTCCCTTTAACCCAGGGTTTTTAATAACTTTTAATCACAAACAATTGTCTGCAACTGGAACATATGATTGCTATTTGGTACCTTTACAGGCAGTCCCTGGGTTACTAACAAGATCAGTTCCTAAGTTCATCTTTAAGTGGATTTGTAGGTAAGTTGGAACAGGTGCATGCAGATCTTATTTAGCCTTATCTTAGTGCAAGAAAAGGCTCAAAACATTTTCAGCGATTTAAAAGCTGCATGTGCGCAAGTGAAGGTGGTTGCAATGAAGAATTTGTTGTGACTAGGGTTTGGTTTCAATCATTTCAAAGTGAGGGGAAATTTACATAAGGTTAAAGTGCAAGTACAAGTTGTCTGTTGGATGTTCGTAACCTGGGGACTTACAAAGATCTCTGTGATTAGTATTCAATCATCTCAGATTTGTCAAAATAAGCTGGCAAGAGCAGGAAGACACGTAAATCTGTGGACCATGTCGGAGAAGCCTCAAACCTTCCCATCGGTGAAGCATCTCTGAGTCATAGCCTTGACAGACCTAACATTAAGCTCTACACATTCCTCCATTTTATTATGCAGCTATTCTGGAGACCATGATGTTCTTTAGAAAGGCACTAATATTTTTACAAAGAGAGGGAAAAAAAGTGATCTAACCAGTCACTGAGAAGAACAAAAGGATATATGGGGATCATAAACAACAAGCCCAGTATTTTAAAGATTTAATAAAACAAAAACACATATCACCAGCACTCAGAGAGCAAGAGCGGCCTGCACTTTCCCTGAACAGCTAAATCATAAGCCACAGAACACGAAGCATGACAGCTCTTTACGAAAATGGCATTTTCTAGGCAGAAAAGCCAGGCTGGGGAACATCTCGATGCTCAGGAAAATGGACTTGTTTCACTTGTGAGGCAATAGATGAAATCTGCAACCCAGAAAGGTTTTGCAAGATTGTGAATGTGAACATTTCATGTAATGGTTCATGGACCAGGACCCCCTGAAGGTACTAATACAGATCTATGAATTATTTTTAGTAGTGACTCATAATAAGGCTCTACCATCTATCTAAGTCTTTATCTTAGCTTTTTGATGGAATTATATTAGGTGCATAACACTAGCTCTCTTGTGTAGCTAAAAAGCTGATGGGCAATATGTGCTTCATTAATTAAAAATGAGGAAATACAACTTCCCCATATAAATGGAGACTGGAAGAAAGAGGCTTGCAAAGTATGAGGTCTTTGTGGGACAAAAATAATAGGGAATTTTGAAGGCCAAACACTTGGAAATTTAATGACAGAGCAAGATTTGGTCCTTTTCCTGACACCGGTATGCCAAGATTTCTCCAACAGCTCAGGACCCAGAGATTATCAGATGCTGCCAAGATAACCTTTCAGCAACATATCTGTCTTTGAAGAAGCTGACCACATTAAGCTACTTCATATAATCAATTTCTTGATTATCTGAAATAATAGAAGGGACCATTTTGATTGATAATTTGAAAAAAACAAGCAATACAATGGTAGCAATTCCTTCTGAAAGGTGTAAAACAGAGAAAACAGGACCCTAGCAAATTTTTATGTAGGTCAAGTACATGCTTATGGGTTGAGCAATTTCACCTTTTTGATGCCTAGTCCCATTTATTGTGGCACCACTGGACAAGAATGAGATCACTGGGAAGGCAAATATAACCTTTGTGACCAATAAAAATCAAAGAGAATCTGTTAACAGTGTTTAAAAGAAAACAGAATCCCTGGCTCTGAGGGAATGTGTAAAGCAAAGGGGTTGGTCTGCTACCAGAATTGCAGGCCCCCTAACTGGCCCAGGGATACTGAGTAATGGGATATATACAGGTATCTGAATGGATTCTGCAAACACATTTCAAGATTTACCATAATGTCAAGATTACTACACCAGTGCCAAGTAATAAGATCAAATGGATTTTAAAGACTCCTGTGGAGCAGACACTGGAATGTGAATGAGTTTTGAACACATAATTTTTCTTGCAAAGAAAATACCACCAAATTAGGGAAAACAAACAAATACCTCTTGAAATAAAGGGAGTTGAAAGTCAAGAACCATGGCAGACCTTGAGGATATGAATGACAAAGTTTCTCATAAATAATGACAGCTTTATTAATGTGTTCACAATGTGTTCTCTGGTTTCCTTCCATTTTAGGGTATTCAGAGAAATTAAAAGTGAGGCTGTGGAACTAAAGCTGATGACCTTTTGTGGTTTTTGGGAATAGTGTGTCCCAGGAATTACCCCTCTATTCTACCACTTGTTTTTAGCACTGTTTGGCTATTGAGAGCAAAGACCATGTTTATTTATATTCATATCCTCATGCCTAGCACAGTGCCTGGCACATGACAGGTACTCTCCAGGACAAGATGGAGAACACAGGGTTAGTAATTATAGGATCATACAGCTTTGTTATTGGTTAATGAATCAGTGCCAGTCTAGAGCTAGGTGTGCTGACAGGACTTGACCATTACCACGGCTTTCCATTTTTATTAGTGACTTGAATGAGTACATTAATGACATACTTGTAGGGTATAGAAACAGTAATAATAGTCACAATAATGTTTACTAACATGAAGCACTTTCTATATGCCAAACACTGTTCTGGCCACTTACAGTAACCCACTTAATTTTCATGCCAATTCTACAAGGTAGGTACAATCCGGTCCCCATTTTACAAATGAAGAAACTAAGGCATAGAAACATTAAGTAGCTTGCCTAAGGTCTTAGAGCTAAAAAGTGGAAGAACCAATTTTGGAGTCCAGGCAATATAGCTGGAGAGTCCATGGTTTTACTCACTATGACATAGTCATCAGTCAACTAAACAGTGACATTATAACCAGAAAAAGAGAGAGGAGACACTCTTTGCCCTGGCTAGACCATCCTATAGTGTTTCAGAGGGTGCTGGTGTCCCCCTCTATTTAAGGGGAATATCTCCAATCTGGAACTAATCCAGAGAAGAACACTTGGGTGTGTGAGGAACTGTCAGAATAACAGAGTAGGTCTGACCTAGAAATAAGCAGTTACATTGGTTACATGCTTACCATGTTCTCCTTCTTAGAGTGTTCTTGGGGAAGAGGGATTCAATTCAGGCCATAGCTGTTGAGTGCAGAGGAAGGGATATGTTGGAAAGTTACCAGCAGATATTGATTTGATGTGAATACAATTTTTTAAATTTTTTCTACAATTGAAGTTTTTGAAGAAGAAAATGGAGGGAGTGCCTTGAAAAATAGACATCTCTATGACTGGATCCTTTACATGAAGGCTGGGCTTTATTCCACTTTTTTTTTTTTTTTTTAAAGTGAACATATAAGAGTGGGATGTTTTCCTATAAAATCCTGCACTTTTGCCTTCTCTAGAAAAAGTAGTTGCTTTTGTAACAGTCAGCAGAAGCTGAGTAACAGCCACTCCTTTTAGATAGGATATACATTCTCAGGTTTGCCATAGTTCCCACCACTCTCTGTTACTCTCTGAGGTGAAAGCTCAGTGTCAAGTTCCATTTATTACCATGCCTGCACTGCAGATTTTCTTACTGTAGATGCCTATTTTTGCATACTTACACCTCTATCAAATATGAGGAAGCAAAGATAACCTGAGGGTTTCATGCTTCAAGAAAGAAATGGAAGAGGACACATTTCTTTTCTTACCACTGCCTAATTCACTTATTTGTGTTGCCCCCGTAAACATTTGAGTTTTTAACCCTTGCCCTGAGATCTAACTCAGAAGTTCCCAGTGTTGGGTCAGAAACCCTTGAGTTGTTGTGATGTCACTACAAGAGATGTTTATATACACCAAGCACTGTCCTCAGACAGAAAAAAAAAAAATGTTATCTATTTTAAAAATGGGGAACTCTGGTAGCATAGTGGCTAAGTCACTTGCCTGCTAACCAGACGGCTGGCGGTTCAAACCCACCAGCCACTCCTCGGAAGGAAGGTTGGGCAATCCTACTTCCGTAGTGATACTGCCTCGGAAACCCAAGGAGGGGTCGCTATGAGTCGGGGCCGACTCGACGGCACATAACAACAACAACAACATTTTAAAAATGTTGATAATTTGAATGGGATCCACAGTGACTTTCAGTCATTGCATATTTTCTAAGTAAATGGAATCTAAAAGCAAAGCTGTTATCACATAGGGGGCTTCGTAAAATTTTTGTTTGCTTTCAAGAGCTTATGATTTGAAAAGATTGGGGACAACTGTACTAACTAGTTCCATCTCTTCCCATAGGTGGATGATTTAGAACCAGATGAACAGACTTCAAGGCAATGGTAACATTAAGACATATTTATAAATGTGTGCAAATGTGTAGCAAATATGTCAATAAACTGCCCCTGAACATAGGGTTCCCCTTCTCAGTAAAAAAAAAAAAAAAAAAAATGATCTATAAGAAAAACCAAATAGCTACTGTATCAAGCTCTCTCAAGAACTCACTCTACAGAAAGCAGTCTTAGCACTGTGATCTATAGGAGGAGAAGTACAGAAGAGAATTACATTCAGGCTAAATTGTGCAACATAGCAATGAAAGAAGTCTGTAGCAATGGTGGCCATGGAGTCTTTCTGAGTTGCAACTAAGAATTGCAGACAGATATTGTGGGAGGTGGACTTCTACAGCCCAATGACCCCTGCATCTTGGTATTCACACCTTGTGTAATCTTTTACTCTTCAATATGGACTGGACCTAATCATTTGCTTCTAGTAAATATAATATAGCAAAAGTGATAGGACATTATTTCTGTGATTAGCTTACAAAAGGCCACAACTTCTACCTTGATTTCAGACTCTCTCTATTGGCTTCTCTGCTTGTGCACTTTGATGAAGGAAACTGCCAGTTGGCACAGACCCATGTGGCAAGGAAATGGGGGTCGCCTCTGGCTAACAGCCAGCAAGGAAATGCAGCCCTCAGTGCAATAATGCATGAGGAACTGAATCCTGCCAACAACCCCTGAATAAGCTTAGAAGTAGATCCTTCCTCAGTTGAGCCTTCACATAAGACTGCAGACTCTGAACTAATACTGTGAATGCAGCCTGTGAGAGACTGTCAAGGAGAGGACCCAGCTAAGCTGTGTCCAGATTCTCGACCCACAGAAACTGTCAGATCATAATGTATGCTATTTGAAGTCACTTCATTTTGGAATATGTTATATAGCAATAGATAACTAACACAGGCACTACAGATTCGAGTTTAAGTATAAATCAAACACTACTCTTTACAAATGCAGTGTGAAGAGGCTTGTTGGGTACAGATTGGCTATTTCAGTTCAGATTGCACCCAGAATTTATACCAGCTTATCAATAAGTAGCAACTCCTCAGCAAAGCAAATCTCAGTCAAGCAGATTTGTTCTTTTATACTAACAGAGCCACTTTACTCCTACCTTAAGACTATACATCAGTACTCCTCCCAGATTCATACAGATCACTTGGGTTACCGAAAGAGGTATTGAAATCATCTATAAAATGAAGAATTCTGCATGGTCTTTCCAGTTGTGTGGTTTTTGTGTTACGTTTGGTTATCAAGTCTTTGAAGTTACACATTTGAAGGGGGTAGAGACAAGGTAGGAGCCTGGTTGGAACCAGTAATGGAACACATTACTGGACAAGGTGAGTGACTGCTGACAACCAAGGAAGAGACATCTAGAAACACTCAGATAGTGTTTGGGCCAAGCGATTCTGTCAATCTCAACAGGGTCTAAGGACAGCCCAGGAAAAATAGATGCTAGTAACATTTGTCAACAAGAACATTTTAACAATGCTTCTTCAGCAAGTAAATTCTTTGTTTTTAAGAGTCATCTGGCATTCCTCAGGTAGTCTCTGAGGACTCCAGGTTACCAAGATATGACTGAAAATGGTGGAAGGTATAAATCTACCTCTCAAACTAAGGTTTTCTATAGCCCTCTGAGAAAATCTTAGGTACAGATAGAAAATTTGGGTCCTGAAATACAAAATTAAGGAAAGACTTGCTTACTCTCCTAACTATAAAACAAAATACTCCCTCCTTTGTTGCAATGCCTCTATATTATCCTACGATGCAGAAAATATTTGGATGGTATTTTTAGTTATGGAGAGAGGAGAAGATTGTTAAGAAAACCAAACCAAACCAAACCCAGTGCCATTGAGTCGATACTGATTGAAAGCAATCTTATAGGTCAGAGTAGAACTGCCCCATACGGTTACCAAGGCAGTAAATCTTCACGGAAGCATCTGCCTCATCTTTCTTCCACAGAGCAGTCAGTGCTTTAAAACTGCTGACATTTTGGTTAGCAGCTGAATGCCTTAACCACTGTGTCACCAGAGCTCCATTTCTAGTCATGGAGAGAGGAAAAGACTATTAACTTTCTATTATACTCTTCCTTGAGGCATTTCCTCCAGAAAGTGCTGAAATAAAAGGTAGATACAGGAATTTAGATCTCTCTAATCACACTGTTATATATCCTTTTGCTAAATTAGTTTCAATAACCAAATTTCATGGATGATCTTCTGAAGTCATTTTACTAGGTTTCCACAAATTTCAGAAGCTCTTGACCAGTTACTAGTCAACAAAGATGATGTCCAGACACATAAGATAATATGATTACAATCATCATCAACAAAGATGTAACTTTTCCTGAATACTTATTATGTGAGAAGCAGTTTCAAATATCTTTACATGTATGTGCAATTTGATACAATCATCCTATGAAGGGGCCACTATAATTATTTCCATTTTACAGATGAAGAAATTGAAGCCCAGAAGTTCTTATGGTTTGAAAGTGGCAGGACCAGCCTCTGAACCCAAGAAGTCTGGCTCTAGGTTTGCGCTTTCAACCTCTGGTGGCATAGTGCCTAAGGTATCTGACTGCTAACCAGAAGGTTGGTCGTTCAAACCCAGCAGTCACTCCTCAGAAGGAAGGCTGGGCAATTTACTTCCATAGAGACATTGCCTGGGAAACCCAAGGAGAGGTCACTATGAATTGGAACTGACTCAATGGCAGTGAGTTTGGTTTGGTATTATACCTTACACAGGAACTTACAAGAGCCATCCAACTCTGCAAAAATATTTACAACACCCAGAAAGATAGAAGAGCAGAGTCTTAGCAGCAAGGCGGCTAATCAAAGGCCCACTATATGAGTTTGGGATCCACCTGTCTACCTAAAATAATTCTTCTAACTATGTAGTCAGTATTCTCACACTCAAAAGTTTATCTAGCTACTACTCCCTTCATTTAAATGTCATTCACATTCAGAAAGCATAAGGAAAAGCAACCTATAATTCAGCAAAAGAAATTAAAATGATTAAATTTGAGGAAGCATTTTTAAAGCGCTTGGCAATCAGGTGGAAGTGAGCTGAATTACAAGATCACTACATAAAGTTCAGAAAAGAGAAATGTTTCATGCTGTGAAGGGATTCAGAAGTTATGAGGCAGAATCTGAACATCAGGAAGGAGAAGTAGATCCAGAACACTGCCACAGTCTGTTCATATCAATGGAGGCAAACAGCTGGAATAGGTTATGAGGAAAACTGATGGAACCAACAGATCCAACTAAGCATATGAGATTTGTTTGCCCAGGAAAAATGGCTTGGGTTTGCTAAGCAGGGTTGATACAGTGAATCCCAAAGCCCCATTTTTGCTCTTAAAATCTCTACTATAGAGAGATATGTTTGTGGTATTCTTTGGCTTATTTATGTTTACAACTCTGAAAAAAAAAATCACATTTTTTTTTTTAAAGTATAGGTTTCCATCTCTTCAGTAATATAATATGAAGCTAAAGTGTGGTGGGATTCACATGTTGCTGTTGCTAGGTGCCATTGAGTTGCCTCCGACTCACAGGAACTCTATATACAACAGAACAAAACACTGCTTGGTCATGCACCGTCCTCAGCATCATTGCTGTACCTGAGCCCATCTTGCAGCCACTGTGTCAATCCATCTCAGTGAGAGCCTTCCCCTTTTTTTTGCTGATCCTCCACTTTACCAAGCATGACATCCTTCTCCAGGAAATGGTCCTTTCTGACAACATGAACAAAGTAGGTGAAACAAAGTCTGGCCATTCTTGCTTCCAAGGAGCATTCTGGCTGCACTTCTTCCAGGACAGATTTGTTAGTTTTTTTGGCAGTCCATGGTACTTTCAGTGTTCTTCACTATAAATCAAAAGTAACTCTTCTTTGGTATTCCTTATTCTTTGTCCAGCTTTCGCCTGCATATGTTGTTGTTGTTTTGTGCTGTTGAGTCAGACCTGACTCATAGCGACCCCTCCTTGGGTTTCCGAGGTGGTATTGCTACAGAAGTAGATTGCCCAACCTTCCTCCCAAGGAGTGGCTGGTGAGGCGATTGAAAAATACCATGGCTTGGGTTAGGCGCACCTTAGTCTTCAAAGAGACATCTTTGCTCTTCAGCACTTGAAAGAGGTCTTTTGCCGCAGATTTGCCCAGTGTAATATGTCGTCTGATTTCTTGACTGCTGCTTCCATGGGTGTTGATTGTGGATCCAAATAATATTAAATCTTTGACAACTTTAATCTTTCCTCCATTTACCGTGATGCAGCTTATTGTGCAATTATGAGGATTTTTGTTTTCTCTATATTGAGGTGTAATACACACTGAAGACTGTAGTCTTTATGCTTCATCAGTAACCTTCAAGTCATCTTCATTTTCAGCAAGCAAGGTTGTGTCATCTGCATACCACAGACTGTTAAGGACTCTTCCTCCAACCCTGATGCCTTGCTTTTCTTCATACACTTCATTTTCTCAGATTATTTGCCCAGCATACAGATTGAATAAGTATGGTGAAAGGATACAACCCTGATGCATACCTTTCCTGATTTTAAATCGTGCAATATCCACTTGTTCTGTTTGAATGACAGCCTCTGGGATTATGTACAGGTTTCTCATGATCACAATTAAGTGTTCTGGAGTCCCCATTCTTCTCAATGTTATCTATAATTGGTTACAATCCACACAATTGAATGCTTTTGCATAGTCAATAAAACACAAGTAAACATCTTTCTGGTATTCTTTCAGCCAACATGCATCTGACATGAGCAATGGTTTCCCTCATTCCATGTGCTCTTCTGAATCCAGCTTGCATTCATACACTAATACAGAATTTGTTTTGCTTCATAGGATAAAGGAAACTCATGAAATAGGTCTAACACTTCTCTTCCCAATGAACTGAGTTACAATGATTATAGAAAAAGGAATATTATCAATGCATTAGGGTCCTCAAATATAAATCTGTATCAAATCAATAAAAAAAATTTGATGGATGACAAGTAAACTTTGAAATAATTTCAATCAAGGTTCTTGTTCATGAATGTCTTCATGACAATAAAATAAAAACAAAAACAAAAACAAAAAAAAACCCTAGTTGTGTTGGTTTAAATCCATTCCAAATCCTAATCTTTTATTTCAATTCATACCAAACCAAAAACCCAAATCCATTTCCATCTAATCGATTCTGATCAATAGTGACCCTAACGGACAAAGTAGAACTGGGTTTCCAAGGCTATAACCTTTATAGGGGCAGATGGTCCCATCTTTCTCCCACAGAGCAGCTAGTGAACCAGCCAACGTTTCAGTTAGCAGCTGTGCACTTAACCGCTGCACCACCACGAATCCTTTTTCAATTAATAGGCAAATAGAAGACTCCTCTAAAGGAGAGAGAGCAGAGAATTGTGTGTGTATACATACATAATACAGTTTTTACATTTTGGGTTGCTGTGTGGGGTCTGTGCTATCTTTTGAGGATGTGTGCACACATGTGGCTGTTGGAAGTTGATTGTTTTGCCATCAAAAGGGCTTGCATGTGGTTTATATGAAGAATGAATTTTCAAACACACAGTTCAGGACAGAGAAGAAATATAAAACATCTTGTACTTATTTTAAAATAAACTTTTACACTGTTTATTTAGTTTTAATCTGTGTGTTGTAGATTGGTTATGCACTTGTTAATCACTGTTGTATGTATCTCTAGACAGTTGTAAATAACTTTTCAGTCCAAGTGAAATATGCTTGCACATGTTTATATGCAAAGTATGTATGTATTTATGCCTGTGTGTAAATGTGTGTACAATAATAATAGATTAGTGATCATGTAATGTAGCATCGTAATGTTCTGGCACTATGGTCAATTTAATATACAATGCAAATATACTTTCTCTCGTAGTATCTAAAAATGAAATAAATATGATTATTTGGTTGTTTTATTTATTCTTTTGCTTGACATGTCTGTGTTTGCAATTGAAATGACAAGAAAGAGAACCCTCATTACAAAATACACAGTCAATTCAAAGATCTTGGTTATTAAAAATGCAACTTTATCTCTTTGTAACATCAACTCACTTTCCATAATTCTGAGAACTAAAAAGGTAAAATATATTATAAATACTGATTCACTTTAGGCTTTTATGCCATGTGAAAAATAAACAGAAAACACATTATTTTCAACAAAGTCTAAATGCATATAAATACACAACTGCAACCACTTGAAATTCTCCTTGGTGTTTATATAACTAGGCATTTTTATGTCCACATTAAATTACCTGGAAAAGTGCTTAATTTCAACTTCACTTTGTCCTATGTTGACTAAGATGTCATACTTAGTCTTTTTAGCCTATCATAAATCTCCTCAGAAAAGAAAAACTGAGATGGGTAAAATAGGAAACAAAGGAAAATAATATTTTGTCTTTAAGCTGTGATCTTTAATTTACTTTCATGGAGAAATGATTGCTCTTGGCAAATTGGTCAGTCCCTCAGTATCTACCTGTTAAGAATCTACACACAGGCCCATGCATCAATCCTGCATGGCACACGAGTCATGAAAGAAAGGGTCTTCTCCTTAAGTGGCTTACAACTTAAATTTTACTAACATATGAACAAGTTTATTCATATTAAGTGTAAAATAAAAGTGTCCAGTAGGATCACCAAGTGTCAAAAGTTCACAGTACAAGAACAACTAAAGCAATGACATGCTACTCTTCTAGAAGTCTTCCTAGGAAGGTGAGTTTTCAGCTATGTTATATTCATGACTTCTAATTTTTTCCATGCCACTTTCATTTTTTTCAGGGGGTGGTTTCAATGGTGTGATTAAGGATACAGAGAGACGTAGAGGAGTGGTCAGGTCAGAAGCATCTTTATATTTAGATGATTTAGCTGTGAAACTGGAGAATAAGTTTAAATACCATAGTTCTGGTTTTGTTTCTAATGAGGATGCACGGGGTGGGCATTACTCCTTATCAAAATGGGAAGAAGTGAGAAACACCCAATGCAGTGAAAGAAATACAAAACCTAAAACAACGTACCCAAGGCCATGTTTGCTTTCAAAACATGTAAGTACTAAGAGTGAGAGAACACTTCTGACCGACCTTGGGTACAAATCATATCCTATCTACTTAGGATTTATACCCCAGCCTTTTTCCAAAAGTTAGAGTAGTTTATGAAATTGGTTGTGTGAATTACTACATGTTTCTCAGTTATTTCCCCAGGGAAACATGCCAAAGGCAAACCCATCATCTCAGCAGATTTAGTGTTTGATGACATAGAATTTATAATTGATATGACAACCATAATGGATAGTGATCATTGAGTTGGCAAAGCCGGGGCTGACAGTGTTGTAGTCCGTTCTGGTGTTGGCCAGTTAGTCTAACACAGACACACTCTGATAAATTTTGAGGTTATTTCTGAACTTTTCACTTCAACTTTATGAATGTTAGAAATGTATCATAGAATTTAATAAACCTTTCCATTATATAAATATCATTTACCCCAAATACGTATTTGTAACAGTTGTTGTTAGGTGCTGTTGAATTGGTTCTGACTTGCAGTGACCCTAAGTACAACAGAACAAAATACTGCTTGCTCCTGCTGCATCCTCACAATCGTGCTGTGTTTGAGCCCACCATTGCAACCACTGTGTCAGTTCATCTCAGGGAGATCTCCTTGACCCTCTACCAAGAATGATGTCATTCTCCCGGGACTGGTCAAAAGTACACGAGACAAAGTCTCGCTATCCTTGCTTCGAAGGAGCATTCTGGAGGTACTTCTTCCAAAACAGGTTTGTTCATTATTCTGGCAGTCCATGGTATAGTCAATATTCTTTGCCAATCCCATACCTCATAGGCTTTTATTATTAGGTATAGGGGAAGAGGGTCTTTCTCCTTTTTCCTTGGCTCAGTTCTTAAAATATCACAGGGTAATTCAGAGTTCAGACAGACGTTTATCTCAAGGCTCAAAGAGATTTAAGAGTTTTGGATATATAAAAGTCTGCTTAAAATAAAAAATCATTGGAATTTTTATCCTTGGCAAAGTCATATAACTAAAGGATTAAGCCTGATAAACATTTGTCCTATAAATCTATCATTAACCAAATGTGACACAATGCTTCAGGTATGTCAGATCCCAACTTGCTCTAAATGACTAGTTAAAAATTTTGTTTTATTCACAATAAATATTTCATGATAAAGGATATTTCTTTGGCGAGTCAACACAGTCCTCAAAAGCAAGCCTCCTTTTACAGATCTATGGAGGCAAATGTTGGAAAGAATAAAAACTAAATAGAAGTGGGAACTGTCTAGGTCATCAGGAAAAATGGTTAGTTAAAGGGAAAAGAATCAATGAACACGATTACTTGAAAAAAAGAAAATATGGCTAATTTGACCTTATGCTTAACCAAACACTTCTAAAATGAAGCTCCATGAGAGCAGTTTTTATTCCAGTGGGGCACAGAAGTCAGTTAATAAATATTTGATGAGTGAATGCATGCATGCATAAATGAATTGAGTCCTTCCTCTCTCACCCCCCACTCTGAGAAACTGGCTATCAAAGAAAGGCAATCATGCCTTTGAAAATAACAAAAATTCTTCATACCTCTTTACCGTGATGTTGTTAGTAGCTGTGGAGTATGACTCATGACAACCCTATGTGTACAGAATAGAACTACTCCCGACGGTCTCCAAATCTGTGCCTTTTTGGAAGCAGATTGCCAGGTCTGTCTTCTGAGGCACCTTTGGGTGGGTTCACGCCACAAATCTTTTGGCTAATAGTAGAGTGCTTAACTACTTGCAGCACCTAGGAGCTCTGGTAGTGTAGTGCCTAAGGCACTTGACTGCTAACCAGAAGCCTGGCGGTTCAAACCTACCAGCCACTCCTTGGAAGGAAGGGTGGGCAATCTACTTCCTAGTGATATTACCTCGGAAACCCAAGGAGGGGTTGCTATGAGTCAGGGTTGACTCAATGGCAAAATAACAACAAAACAAATAACAGAAACACCTCTTTCCAACATATGCTCCTGATGACATAAATCCCAGAGGTTTTGCTGTTAGGAATGAATGTTACAGGGAGAGGTTGAAATACTTTAAAGCTAAGTAGGAACCAAGAGTCCTATTTCTATTGGTGGATAAGGTAGTGGCTGCGGGGGTGGGTAGGCATCGGCTCTTAAGTAGAAGCAGTAAGTACATGGGAGCCATAGTTGCACACAGGTGGCTCTTGCTTCTTTTAAATACAATCAATTTAGCTAGGCTTTTGTTTACAGTAGCTTTTATCTAGAAGATAAGGTTGTAAAAGCATCAATCAAAATGAAGTACTACTGTTCCTGCCCATATCTCAGCAGGTTCATCTGTTTTATTTCTTCCTCCCTTTCCAAATACCTCAAGGTGTTTAAGATGAGTAAAGAGATATCCAACTATTAAAGTAAACTGTATTTGTGTATGACACATGGATTTGCACTTGGTGAACCACAAATACCATCCCTACAGTGCCTATTTCATTCTCAGGTTCAGCAGGAACCTCTGTTCCTTGTTGCTTTACTTTCCAATAACATATAAATGCTACAAAATGGTCTTTGCACCATTTTAAAAAGTACTCCTTTAAGATAATGAGAGGCTTATAGCTTCTATATTTTGGTGTGAGACTTTAAATTTATTTATGACCCGCCTTTTCCCCAAAGAGGCATGTATAATAAAATAGCAAAATAGAAATAGGAAATTGAGCTCAGGAAAAGGAGAATGCAAATATGTGAACTTCAAAGGTCAACTTCATAGATATAAAACTGTAAATTTAAGTCCATAAAGATCGTACTGATTATAGTTTTAAAGACATAACTTAAGTGACAAGGGCTCCGAAAATGAAGTTGTGAAGCAGGGAAGTTCCAAGTGAAGAGAGAAATTCTGCTGAGGGAGTGAAAATTCACACAGGCCTAGCCCTACAGGATGGTCACCAACAGGAAAGTGAGGTGGGAAGGAGAGGGGTGTGGGGGTTACAGTGGAGGTCACCTGAAGATCAATAATTATTGATGCCAGACAGGGCTGGTAGGTAATCCTGGGCTAGATGTGGGTTATGGGGAGGGTAGAAGGGGTGGCAAGTATCTTATCTGTCATCATTCAGGCTTTGTGAATAATTCTTCAGTTTGGGCTTTGTGAATAATTCTTCAATTTAACTCTCCCTTCTAAATACAACTAGAGTAAGGTATGCTATTATGATTGCAATTATAGTTACTATAATTATTATTATCAGTAGCATTTTTTACTAAAAAAACAGGGGGGGGGGCAAATTGTCTGTATCTTCCAACCATAAAGATTGGGGCTATGCCAGGAAAATAATTCTGGGTTAAAGTCAGTAAAGTATTCTTTACCCAACCTGGGCAATCTACTTCTGAGTGATAGCACCTCGGAAAACCAAGGAGGGGTTGCTATGAGGCAGATCCAACTCGAGAGCAGTGAGTTTGGTTTTTGATCCAGAAGATATTCTAGGAAACATAATGCAGTTATCGCATTTCAGACCCAAGTTACCTAGATTCAAAGAATACCTGACTGACTTTATTCCAGAACTATTTTCCTGGCATGTTGTTGTTGTTATATGCCGTTGAGTCAGCCCCGACTCATAGCGACCCCTCCTTGGGTTTCTGAGGCAGTATCACTATGGAAGTAGGATTGCCCAACCTTCCTTCCGAGAAGTGGCTGGTGGGTTTGAACTGCCAGCCTTCTGGTTAGCAGTCAAGTGCCTTAGGCACTATGCTACCAGAGCTCCTTTTCCTGGCATAGTCCCAATCTTTATGGTTGGAAGATACAGATAATTTCCCCTGCCTCTTTTTTTAGTAAAATAATGCTACTGATAATAATAATTATAATAACTGTAATCACAATCATAATGTTGTTGTTACTTGCCATGGTCAGCGCCGACTCATAGCCACCACTCCTTGGGTTTCCAAGGCGGTATCACTACGGAAGTAGATTGCCCAACCTTCCTTCCGAGGAGTGGCTGGTGGGTTTGAACCACCAGTCTTCTGATTAGCAGTCAAGTGTCAGGCACTACGCTACCAGAGAAACTTCACAATCAATAGCAGCTAGCATTTTTTTTTTTTTCCACTATGTGTCAACTACTCTTCTAAGATATTTATATGTATTACCTCATTTAAGAAAAAGCCCTATCCAGGTAATATGATTACTTATATTTTTGGGTTGCACAAACTGATAACAAGCTGTGCTAAAATGGTCATAATAGTGACGATGATGCTGACAATCAACACTTATTGATTGCTTACTATGTTCCTGGCACAGGGCTAAGCACTTCACATACATTATCTCATTTAATACACACAATGAACCAATGAGTGAGAAACTATTATTAGTCCAATTTCACAAATGAGGAAATAGAGCTATAGAGAGGTTAAGTAGTTTCCTGAAGCAAGGAGATAAATCTTTGAAGTGGCAATGTTCAGATGTCAATTTAGGTCTCATGGCAAGTTTCCTCTATTAGCAGCTACACCACTCTGCCTAAGTACTCAAATCCTTAAAACATCACTCCCCAAACTCTTCCCATGCCAACCTCATAGTAAAATTCTGGTGTGCCTAGTTTTAATATAACTATTTTATTAAAGGACTCTTCCACTCTGGTTAAGTCCTTTCTCTCCTATAAAATGCAGAGGGTGGAAGACATCTTTAACACACCTTCTATTTTGACCTCTAAGGATCCTAGTTTCTCCATCTATAAATCAAATATAATAGCATTTTGATTATGGAGTTCAAGGTGGATTGGGGAATAAATAAGCTTCAGCTTCAGAGCACTTTAATTTGTATATGTTCATTTTTGCCCCATTACAAAGATTCTGGTCAACAGAATTGACCAGAATCTAATAAAAACAGAATCTAATAAAAAAACCAAAAATCGTGATCAGTAAATTGCTAATTAAAGCATGACTGGGTAGTACTTATGGAGCTCTGGTGGTATAGTGGTTAAAGTATTTGGTTGCTAACCAAAAGGTTGGTGGTTCAAATCTACCAGACACTATGGAAGAAAGATAAGGCAGTCAGCTTCTGTAAAGAGTTAAAGCCTTGGGAACCCAATGGGGGTCACTATGAGCCAGAATTGACTCGATGGAAGTGAGTTTGGTTTTTGCTTTGGCTAGTACTTTACCCACACTTCCGCTGCATGAAACCATAAGATGAAGAACTGAGGGGTAGGAAGTATGAATAAGCAAGAATCAGAACCTTCCCCAAATTTATAACTAGACAGATGTTTCTTTGAGCCAGCAAGCAAGAAAGGTCATTTCACACACTCTTTCTGCCTTTACAAATAAAAGATGATCAGCTTCATGTGACCGGGAGAAACTCTTCAAATGGGACAGATAAAAAACCCCAGTGATGTCAAAGATTTAAATTTTTTAAATATAGGCTCCTGTTCTTAATGATACCACATCCCTGAGGCTGTTTTCACATTTGGGCCCCAGGTCATGCAACGAAGAAGTATGCTTTCAGGGCAATGAATTAGGGTTTCATTGAACCATCTTAAACACATTTCCTGTTAGACCAGAAGCATTTGGAAAAATCTTGCCAAGTTTAATAGCTCACCTTTGTAATAAATAGTTTTTAGCATTAACAAAAAACAACATTTTTCTGAAAAGGAACAACTCTGAGCATTTTAAACTAATATTTAAAGATTCTGGAAAGAAGATAAGGGAAACATCTGATTTAGGAAACAAATGCTGACCACTCTTTGAGATCACCCTGTCAAAGAGAATACAGAAAACTTTTGGGACTCTGAAGCTGGCCTTTAAGGCAGATGGGGACCACATAATGGGTCTTTAGAAAGCCCAGTGGGTAACACCAATTTCCAAAGGTGCCCAAATCTTTTGTTTTCTTGAAGTTAACCAAACTGTTTGATCAGACAATTGCAGGAAAGAAATATGAGGCTAAGGACAGAAATAAACCTCATTTCTCTCTTGCTTGCACTTTTTTTTTTTTTTTTTTTAAGAACAGCAGAAGGATCATGTGTAAATGGAGGAAACTGCAGGACTGGATTCAAGGACTAGGACAAGCTTTAATAAGAACACTGGCTTTCTTCTTGAGCCAATGATGGGAAGAACATTTCAGAGTTTTAAAAACTACCTTCACAAATTTTAAAGTAATATTATCTGATCTCAAAAAATCCCTTATTCTGACTTGACAACCAAGGAAATTGAGGCTCTTAGAAGTCAAATGACTTGTTTAAAATCTCATCTGATGACTGTGATCCTGACAGTGCCTGAACTTACATAGTTAGCACAGTGTTCTTGTCAGTATACTATGCCCTTTTTCCCCCTAACTGTAAAACCAGGATAGTAATACCTCATGCCTTCCTGGACAGAAAAAAAAAAAAAAAAAGAAGCCATTTTCTGGTGCAAAGATAACACAAAACAAAACAAAACAGTTTTTGTGTTTCAAGGGTTCTCAACTCTAAGGGAGACAAGCAGGTTAAAAGATTTAACTGTATCAAGAGGATAAACTTACAGGAGCCCTGGTGTACATGGTTAAGTGTTTGGTGTTTGGAAATGTTGGTGGTTGGGACCCACTCAACAGCTCCACTAGAGAAAGATCTAGTGATCTTGTTCTGTAAAGATTAGAGCCAAGAAAAGTCTACGGTACAGTTCCATTCTACTTCATCACATGAGCTTACTGTGAATCAGAATTGACTGTAAACCACCCAACCACAACTACAATGGGAAGATAAACTTATTGTTGTTGTTAGGTGTCACTGACTCATAGTGGCACATCAGAATGAAACACTGCCTGCGTCTGCACTATGCTCACAATTGTTGTAGCCACTGTATTAATCCATTTTGCTGAGGGTCTTCCTTGTTTTTGTTGACACTCTACTTTACCAAGTGTGGTGATTATGTTTGTGTGT
>NW_006921655.1:6559038-6571748 GCF_000298275.1 Orycteropus afer afer
CGTGTGGTTTGGTAACATCGGGACTGTGCCTTTTTACTTGTCAACCTTGGGGCTTCTCAGCCTCAGCAGCCAGCAGCTGTCTGAGTGAAGAAACACCTCTAGCTCCGGTGGGCTGGGAGCAGGAGGCAGAGCTGGACCCCAAGGTTGAGGGGCTTTCACCCCGCCCTAGAGCCTGGCAATTTGAACTTGGACTTAAAGCCTCCAAATTGTAAGAATAAATTCCTGTTTGTTAAGGCCATCCTATTCATGGTATATTCACGTCAGAGTGGCACTAGGTAACCAGAACACCAAGCATGACATTCTTCTCCAAGGACAGTTCCCTTGTGATAACATGTGCAAAGTACACGAGACCAAGTCTTACCATTCTCACTTCTACGGAGTATTCTGCCCATACTTCTTCCAGGACAGATTTGTGTGTTTTTCTGGCAGTCCATGGTATATTTAACATTCTTCAGCACCACCATAATTCAAAGGCATCAATTCTTCTTTGGTCTTCTTTATTCATTGCCAGCTTTTGCAGGCAAATGAGGTGATTGATAGATAATACCTTGGCTTGGGTGATGCATACCATAGACCTCAAAGTGACATCTTTGCTTTTTAATACTTTAAGGAGGTCTTTTGCAGCATATTTGCCTAGTGCAATATGTTGTTTGATTTCTTGACATGGGCATTAATTGTAGATCCAAGCAAAATTAAATCCCTGACAACTTCAATCTTTTCTTCATTTTTCTTGATGTTGTTTACTGGTCCAGTTGTAAGGATTTTAGTTTTCTTTTTGTTGAGGTATAATCCATACTGAAGGCTGTAGTCTTTGATCTTCATCAGTAAGTGCTTCAAGTCTTTGCTTTCAGTAAGCTAAATTGTGTCATTTGCATATTTCAGGTTGTTAATAAGTCTTCGGTCAACCAAAGAGGAGAAGACCCTTAGCAAGATGGATCGACACGGTGGCTGTAGCGATAGGCTTAGGTATAGTAGGGATTGTGGGGCTGGCACAGGACTGGGCAATGTTTCATTCTGTTGTACATAAGGTCACTATGAGCTGGAGATGACTTGACGGCACATAACAGCAACAACAAACAATACGTCTTCCTCCAATCCTGATGCTGGTCTTCCTATCTCCCTCAGTTCTTTTTCAGATTAAATATGTATGGTGAAAGGACACAACCCTGACACACATCTTTCCTGATTTTAAACCATGCAATATCACTTTGTTCTGTTCAAATGACTGCCTCTTGGTCTAAATACAGTTTCCTCATGAACACAATTAAGTGCTCTGGAATTCACATTCTTTGTACCATTATTCATAATTTGTTATGATGCACAAAGTCAAATGCCTTTGCACAGTTAATAAAACAGAGGTAAACATCTTTCTGGTATTCTCTGCTTTCAGCTAAGATCCTTCTGACATCAACAATGACATCCTTAAGTTGACTAGGGGGGAGATATATGTTATAAGAGAGCTGTGTAGAAGGCACTGTGGTAGCCCTCAGAAGGAAGCACTTACCTCTATCTGCACAGGTCAGGGAAGACACACAGACACACATACAGAGGAGTGAGGAAAAAGCATGGAAGCTTTTGGGGCAGTGCAGGAAATAAAGAAAGATCTGGGGCATGACAGAAGACACAGTTGAAGGGAGGCAGTGGGACTGAGGAGGGCCTCAAGGGCATTGTATAGTGGACTAAGGTGCTTTGGGGGCCTGATGAGATGCTGCAAAAAAGGAAAACCCATTCCTATCAATCACATGAGGAGCCTGTCTCAGACTTTTGCCTGAGGGTGATCCTCTTCTCTGAAACTCAAATACTCCAGGTCATGTTTCTATGTGGAATCTGATGGTGAGCTAAATATTTACTTTGTGCAGGGCCAAACTATCTACTGCAGCTCACTTATTTGGGGGGTAAACACATTAAAGAAAAGTATACATTAAAACAAATATCCCCGTCCCCACTTCCACTCTATACAGAAAAAGGACTGCCATTCAAAAAAATATTGAAAACTATACAGAAAGCTCAACTTTCCGGAGACATCAGGACAAAGTATGTGTATATAAACAGTCACAGCCCAGCTCGACAGGGTTCCTGGCTAACAGTTTCCTTAGTGAGTTACACAGCAACCTTATTTAACTTAACAGGAGTCATTAGCTGAATTTTATGACGATAAGGACTTCCAGGAGTGAGTTCCCTTCTAATTGTTTTTTGATTAAAAGCAAGACAAGGGAAAGCTACACTTCAATGGCCTGTATGAACCTGTAGTTTCACTTTAACAACTCTGTGGCTCTACGTTAGCCCTACAAACGCCACTGGAGCTGGTGCCGTTGTTTGATTCCACTGGGTTGAAAGCAATCTATCAGTGTGAAGAGGAGTTACAGAGGTTATTTTAAACATTTAGTTAAGCCTGTGACTGTCTTCTTTTAGAGGCATTCCTGGCTGCAAACTGCCTCATCCTGGGTGACATAAGACAAGCTATTGAATGAGGTTAGACTGAGGTCCCTGCAGTCAGAGAGCTGGTCCACCCATGTTGCCATTAGCTGATTAATAGGTGTTTATTTTTAGGGCTTGAACTAACAGGCCATGCTAAGGCCAATGCAAGATGATATTTGAAGTAATCTGTGAGTGCTTCATGCTTGCAAAAGACCTTAATTTTTGTGCCATTGTTGATGTAGTTGAAGTCCTTGTCAGACTAGTAAAATATACCAAAGACAAAGACAACCCCAGTCCTCTTCATTACAAAAAGGACCAAGGCAAAAAATAGATCCCCTATCACTTTTTAAAGAAATATTTGTTGAAGAAAAAGAAAGATAAATATAACAACTGGTGAGTCCAAACACTCATTCAAAACTAGATTAAATAACAGATTCCAAATATTACACCCAGTAGCTTCCATAAGGAGCTCTGGTAGCATAGTGCCTAAGGCACTTGACTGCTAACCAGAAGGCTGGTGGTTCAAACCTACCAGCCACTCCTCAGAAGGAAGATTGAGCAATCTACTTCCACAGAGACACTGCCTCAGAAACCCAAGGAGGGGTCACTATGAGTCGTGATCGACTCAACAGCAGTGAGTTTGGTTTTTTAGTTTACCTTCCATAAACAATAACCAAGCTTGCTATTTATTTCTTAATATTTGTTGTTGTTGTTATGTGCCATCGAGTCGGCGATGACTCATAGCGACCCCTCCTTGGGTTTCTGAGGCAGTATCACTACGGAAGTAGATTGCCCCATCTTCCTTCTGAGGAGTGGCTGGTGGGTTTAAACCACCAGCCTTCTGGTTAGCAGTCAAGTGCCTTAGGCACTATGCTACCAGAGCTCCCAATGAGATATTTATGCCTCTACAAATATACATGATCATAAAACCCCTTATTTTGATTTGTGGAATTTATCTTCATATAAGGATTTATGATTCTGAGAGATTCAGATTAAAAATAGCAAAGTGAACTGGTTTCTCAATGTCAAACTGTAGATGCTATAATTACATATTTAGTTTGCTTTTGTTTAATGTTTCTCTCTTCCACTAGAATGTATGCTTCATGAAGGCAAGTATCTCATCTACTTTATTATTACCTGGCAGTTAGCAGTGAATGGCACATGGTAGATATTGAATAAGTATTTGTTGAATAGAAGAATGACAGGTAGAAAAGTTACGTAGAGTATTGTTGCACAGTTCTTTCAGTATATCTTGGACATTATGACATATATGGAATGGGCTGAATGGTTTGAGAAAGAGTGCTATTACCTGCTTTACTTAGTCATTTGCCTTTTTACTTGATGATCTTTTCTTTTTCTCCAATCTGGAGAGTACTAGTTTCAACTGGTATAATTGAAGGCAAATAAAAGTACTGCTTTTCTTACTCTATATTTTGTCTCTTGAGGAGTGTGTGACACTATTTTTTTTTTTACAGGAAAATGGGCCTGGGACTATTCTCTTTCAGCTTAACTATGTCATCCCAAACTTTGTGGTATGTAATATTGCAATAGGTTAACAAATTCACTTTTAGTAATACTTCTAAGCAGTAAAAGTCTGGGAAAGATGTGTTCAGAATTTAGGGCGAAGAAAGATTGTCCCAATCATTCTGATCACCTGCCAAAGCCTGTGCTTGAGGCTGAACCGCAAGGTGCTAATTTGTTTCAACTGTATAGAAAAACACAGACCATCTCAAGAAACAAAAAATCCAGTCTGTAAAGTTGATACAACCACAGTAAGTTTAGCCAAGCCCATAATGAGGACACAGGTGGCAATATACCATCACGATTTCCACAGGGATGAAATCCTTGTGCTTTTGGCTATTTTCATGACATACCCAACACAGATCAATCACCCAAAGCTTCTGACACATTTATAATGCCCTTTAAGCTTATTTATGACTAAGATTTGTTTTACTGAAATAGACTTAACAGTCACCAACTGAAAGAAAGATTTTTTTTCACCCAAGATTATGCCCTGGCTTGAGACAGATGTGTCTTTGGTAAGATGAAGGGTCCTCATCTTGTATTTTGAACATTCTTAACTACCTTTAAATGGTCAGCTGCTGCTTTTCAGCTTTCCAGCATGAGATCAGATATTTCAGAAGAGTATGAAAGGAATCACTCTCACAAGGAAGAAGGGTGTGATGTTTGGGCATGATTTTAGGAGGAAGTCTTTTGGACACATAGTCTGATATCCAGACATTTTTTAGTGCAGAAATAGTTAACATAAGGGGCTTATTGTCTTTTCGAGTCTCATTTAGTTTGTTAGGATTAATGTCATTCATTAAACAACATTAAATGGGCAGTTTGAAATAGTATAATAGCAAAAATTCCCATTTTGTATCTTTATTTTGCTTAAACTCATTAACATCTTGAAAAAACAAAACAGGTCACAGAAGATTTAGGGTCTATATTTCCTCAAAGCCTCTTCTTTTTCTTCAAAGTATTTGTCTTATCGTAATTTTATTAAACTTTATTTATTTAAAATGTGTTTCTACACTTATTTTAAAATATTGAACATAATTAACTCAAGAAAATGGTTTGTAATTTTGGAACTGCTAAACTTGTGGGAGGAGCTCTGGTAGCCTAGTGGCTAAGGTACTTGACTGCTAACCAGAAGCCTGGAGGTTCAAACCCACCAGCCACAACTCAGAAGGAAGGTTGGGCAATCTACTTCCATAGTGATACTGCCTCAGAAACCCAAGGAACGGTTGAGATGACTCAACAGCACATAACAACAACAACAACAACATGAGTCAAAGGGGTCACTTTTTTTAGGCAACTGTACATAAATTCCACAGTTTAATGACAGTACTTATCCAGGGAATTGAGGCATTAGGACACCTAGTCTAAAGGAAATTTCTACAGCCTTTTGTTTCTTTATATTTTGGGAAAAATGGGAAAAATGGACTCTTTTATAAATCCAGATAAGGCTGAAAAGAAGTGGGATGTGGATTAAAGGTTCAAATAACTAAACTTTTAAGGCACTAAGACATAAGAAAATAGCATCAAATTACTTTTGTACAGTGTTTTATGCTTTTTAGAAGATGCTGATACATAGTTTAGGAGGATGAACAGAAGTTAAGTAAGGCCCCAGAGACATTTTGTCCAGTCCCTGGGGTCAATGACGTTAGGATCTGGGTCTGCTGACTTTTCATGAAGGAAGACAGATGACCCTAGAAAATTCTTCTCAACCATTTTATACTCATTGTCTATGGCATTTATTACTCTTATATCTGAATTAGAATTTAAAAACTAGTCCTTATATTTTGTGTCAAATCTCATATGGGGAGATCAAAAAATTCATGAGTTATTCAGAAGGTGTTATAAATTCTTCAAAATTGATGTAATTGCTAAGCATTATTAAAATACATTTAAATAATAATTTTGTTTTGAAGTTGAGATAGTTTATATGCTGATGCCATCACCTTCTGACAAGCTATTTCTCAGTTTGTATCCATACACAACACTTTAAATTCTATAAAATGGGATTTTTTCAAGGATCTAAAATACTTGAAGGTAACATTAATTTATATCTGTTAGGCACTTAGGGGTTTCCCTAGAATTGAGTTTGAGAATCAGTGTAGTAAACAATTACAAGGATGAACCTGGAGGTACCTCCCCACCCCCCACAAATGATCTAATCTACTGATATAGATTTGGAAATTATATTGAAGTCTGGAGTATAGGCAAGATTGTTAAGGGCATAGAGAAAGAAGGGGCCAGAGAAAGGAAGCTCGAGGCCCAATGAAAGGGGCAGGGGGAGGAGGAGACCCAGTATGGAAGACTGTGCATCCTAAGAGCATCAGGCCTTTTGGGTGGCACAAATAGTTAGGCACTTGACTACTCGCCAAAAGTTTGTCGGTTCAAACCTACCAAGAAGTGCCAGGAAGATAAGCCTGGTTATCTGCTTCTGAAAGGTCACTGCTTGGAAAACTCTATGGAGCACTTGTACTCTGCACACGTGAAGTAGCCATGAGTTGGAATCAACTTTACTGCAACTAATTACAATAACAACAAGGGACATCAACTGGTGGAGGGAGAATTAGGAAAGATTGGTATCACACAAGTTAAGGCAAGAGTAACAGTGTCACAGAGAGGACAGTGGTCAAACAAGGACCAAACTGCCTCTGCTGGGCCAAACAAGTAGAAGGTACCATAACTGAAGGAGCAGTTATAGCCGAATGAAGGGGCTGGAAGACAGATTGTAGAAACATGAGGAAGAAGAGACCTTAAGTACAGATGATTCTCTCAAGATGTTTGTTGTTGTTGTTGTTATTAGGTGCCATCTAGTCAGCTCTGACTCATAGCCACCCTATGTACAACAGAATGAAACAATGCCTGGTCTTGTGCCAGCCTCACAATCTTTGCTATACCTGATCCCATCGTTACAGTCACTGTGTCCATCCATCTTGTTGAGGGGCTTCTCTTTCTTTGCTGACCCTTCACTTTACCAAGCATGATATCCTTTTCCAGGGAATGGTCCCTTCAGGACATTTTGTGGTAAATAAAAGAAAAAAGATAGAAGGAGGAATAGCAAAAAGAGAGCGAGAGCAGGTTACGCTGATGAAGTATGGGTCAAAACTAAACTCACTGCCATTGAGTGGATTCGCCTCATAGTGATCCCTCCTGGGGTTTCCAAGGTGGTATCTTTATGGAAGTAGATTGCTCCATCTTCCTTCCGAGGAGAGATTGGTGGCTTTGAACTGTCAGTCTTCTGGTTATCAGTCAAATGGCTTAGGCACTATGCCAAGTATGGGGAGTACTTGATATAATGGTGGCTCATACTAGAGGGCTAACATGATCTCATATATCAAAAGAACAATTGACCCTATGGAAGTTGTTCATGGATCCAATCAGAAGGATGTAGCATAAAGACATTATAACACCGAGGGACTAAAAACAAGCAATTATCAAAATAACATGTGTGAAATGTGGAATAGAACATTCTACATGCATTGGAAAAATGACTGCAATTTTGATAGCTATACAGGCAGCAAAATTTCAGAAATATTACAATTTTTAAATACAAAGATGAAAGACATTTCTTAAGAGAGTTAGAAGAAGATTAAAGACATAACTCAATTGGTACTAATCATTTACTATGGTAACAATATTGTAAATTCTTAGGATTAAGAACTTAGATTTTATTAAAATAAATAAAATGTTATTTTGAAATTATGAATTTCTATGCAGACTTCTATGACCAATTGATTTTTGACAAGAGTGTCAAGTCCATTCAATGGAGAAAAAATAGTCTCTTCAATTAATGGTTCTGGGACAGCAGTATCTCCACATGCAAAACAATGAATGTGGATCCATACTTTGCACCAGATACAAAAACTAAATCTAAATGACTCCTTGAAGAGATCAATCATAGGAGAACAGAAGGGCTGTGTATGCACAGGGAGACAGCTCAGGGGCTGTAGTGCATGGGAGGAAAGGACACAAGGAGGAGGTGACTGTGGGGAGGAAGTGGGAGGAGAGCTGTTACATTGTGGGAAATTGCAGTCAATGTCATGAGACAAAGTGTATCTGAACTGCTGTATGGAAAATGAGTTTGCTCTATAAACTTTCACCCAAATCACAATAAAAATAATAATTAAAAAAAACTCAAAATGGATTAACAACCTAAATATAAAAATTAAAAGTATAAAACTCTCAGAAGAAAACATAGGGATAAAGCTTTAAGACCTTGTTTTTGATAATGGAGTCTCAGATATGACACCAAAAGCACCAGAAACAAAAGAGAATATAGATAAATTTAAAAACAAAACAAAACAAAACAACTCACTGCCTTCGAATTGATTCTGACTCAGGTGACCCTTCCTTGGGTTTCCAAGGCAGTATCTCTATGGAAGAAGATCGCCCAGTCTTCCTTCCGAGGAGTGGCTGGTGGGTTTGAACCGCCAGCCGTCTGGTTAGCAGGCAAGTGCCTTAGGCACTATGCTACCAGAGCTCCTTAGGCTTCATAAAATGAAATATTTTTATGCATTAATAGACTATATCAACAAAGTGAAGAGACAATCTACAGAATGGAAGAAAATATTTGGGAACCCTATTATCTTATGAGTTTAAGATACAGAACATATAAAGAACTCCCACAACTCAATAACTAAAAGACAAAAAATGGGCAAAGGATTTGAATTGGCATTTCTCCAAAGATATACAAATGGCCAATAAGCACATGAAAATATGCTTAATGTCATTAGTCATTAGGGAAATGCAAATCAAAACCAGAGTGAGATATTGCTTCACATCCTTTAAGATGGCTATTGTCATAAAAACAGAAAATAACAAGTGTTGGTGATGATGTGGAAATTGAGAGACACACATTGCTGAGAGAGAAACATGAAAGACACACACTTGCTGAGAGAGCGATGTGTTACTGAGACTTCTGACTGCTGAGTGAGACGGCCAGCTGCAAGAGACTAAGTGTGTTCCTGAACTTGAATTGTAGCCTGTTGCTTCCCTAATAAACTCCATAATTTGTGAGTTCTGTGTGGCCACTGCAGTGAATTATTGAACCCAGCAGAGAGGTGGTGGGTGCTGTGGGAGGAATGGTTGGTGTCAGGTTTGGTGAAAGGGCTGGAAGGAGGCAGCATGTTTGGCCTCTTAGGAATAGGCTTTGGGCTACAATGGTGATTCTGTCTTCCTTTTGGAAAGAATGTTGGGCAATCTATTCCCATAGTGATACTGCCTCAGAAACCCAAGGAGGGATCACTATGAGTCGGATCCCACTGGATGGCAGTGAATTAGTTTGCATCTTATGGAGTTAGAGGAGGTCATATGATGTGGCCTCCTTGCCTCTTTGGCATACTCTAAGGTATATACCTCAAAGACTTATAAGTAGGGACTCCAGATACTTGTACACCAATGTTCACTGTAGCATTTTTCACAGTAGCCAAAAGTAGAAACAACCCAAAGGTCCATCAACACATGAATGGATAGAGGACATGGTATATACATACAATGAAATATTGTTAAGCCATAAAGAGAAGTGAAGTTCTAATATAACCTACTACATGGATGAACTTTGAAAACAATATGCTAAGTGAAATAAGCCATACACCAAAAGATAAGTCATGATTCTACTTATATGAAATATCTATGTTAGGAAAATACATAGAGATAAAAGTTTATTAGTGGTGATCAGGGGCTGGGGGAAGGAAGAGTGATTTGTTTAAGGAGTACTGAGTTTCTAAGGATCCCTGATGGTGCAGTGGTTAAGGCATTTGGCTGCTAACCAAAAGGTAGGTGGTTCAAACTCATCAGTTGCTCCATGGCAGAAAGAAGAGGCAGAATGCTTCTATAAAGATTTGAAGTCTTAGAAACCCTATGAGGCCACTGCAAGTTGGAGTCAACTCAGCAGTGAGTTTGGTTTTGGAGTTGAGATTTTCTTTGGGGTTATAAAAAATATCTGGAAATAGATAGTGCTAATGGTTGCACAACAAAGTCACTGAATTAATTGTACATTTAAAATGGTAATTTTTTATATCATATATATTTTCCACAATAAAATTTGAAAAAGTATGTATTTTCAGCTTTCTTGCCTTAAATTCTAATTAAAATAGAAATCAAATTTATAGTCAGGATATGCTTTATTACTTAGAAGAATTTCTTGTTTGTTTTCTTTAATTTTCTCTTATTTTATGAACATTGTTGTTGTTGTTATGTGCTGTCGAGTTGGACTCAACTCATAACGATGCCTCCTTGGGTTTCCAAGGTGGTATCACTATGAAGGTAGACTGCCCAACCTTCCTTCTGAGAATTGGCTGGGGGGTTTGAACTGCCAGCCTTCTGGTTAGCAGTCAAGTGCCTTAGGCACTCTGTGCTTAACTCTGGAAACCTATAGAAAAATCAGGATTAATGAGCTTGTATTATATCAAAATGGGTTATTGACTCCACATTTAGAGTTACATTTTTATCTCAACTTAATGAAGTTTTCAGCAGAATAACTAAAATATTGCTCAATATTCTGAAAGGCCTCTCTCATAGGTTTATGTGATACCATTGCGAGCAGTGTGGGTTTAGTGGTTTTTATGATATTGAGGGTGTCAGACTAACAAGTCATAACAAATAGAGTTAAATTATACTTTGGACAATGTGATAGTTGGAGCTGTGTGCCAACTTGGCTGGACCCCAGTTCTGTGTGGTTGTTCCCATGATGGGATTGGATGACTGTGTTCTGAGTGGCCAATCTGTTTTGGGGGAATTTCCCTGGGGGTGTGGCCTGCTTACAGGATATCCAGGGACATCCTGGGAAGAGAGATATTCTTCTGTGGATCAGGATTCTTTTGTGTTGCCTACAACTGTCCGTGAGTGAGAAGTTCACCGTTCGGCCTGGAGATCTTGATTCATCATTCATTGGAGTCAACAGCCGGTGTACTGCCTGCCAGCCTTGAGCTTCTTGGCTCCTGCAGGGAAAAGCCTCCAGCCTGACATTTGCTCCAGGGACTTTGGACTTACTGGCTTCTGTACTTTTGTGAGCCATTTTCCTAAGATAAATTTTTCTCTCTCTTTATATATGTATATAAGCTTTGCTGTTTTTTGTTTCTTTAGAGAACCCAGTCTAACACATTTGGTACTGGGAGTGGTTCTACAGAGACAAAATCATAAGGATGGGCTTCCTAGATTGGTTCTCCAGTTTGATTAATTTTGATGACACTAGCGACTCTATGTCTGCTAGTAAAGAGGGCCCTACTAATCCATGGTGTGAGGTGGCAAAATTAATACGTGAAATAGCACCACCAATAGATCAAGTACCTTTGAGAAGTGATGCCCTGGGTGATCGGATGTTTGATACTTTTCTGTAATTTTGTCAGAATGAGGAGGAAGCTGATTGGTTGGTCCTATATACACTGGATAAATTGGTGAAAGAGCGAGATGAGCTCAAAGCTGCTGAGTCTTGGCTTAAGTGCCGCATAGAAGATCTCAGTGCTTCCAGCTGTGCTCTGAAAGAAAGCCTACTAACAGAACTGCTATCATTGAAAACCAAACCCAGAGTCTTATTGTAAGGGTGGCTGAATTACAATGCCAGCTAAATTGCCAATTGAGAACGGTGTCTGACATTAAAGTGAGGGCATTGATTGGAAAAAAAATGGGATCCTGAAACCTGGAATGGGGACATATGGACAGATAATCAGGAAAATCAGGATATGGAGCCTGTAAATTCTGTTGAATCCCTTCCATCTGAATGGATTACTGTAAAACCATTATCCCCTCCCCTCAGTTTGATGGGATTAACTCAACTGTTCCTGCTGGGTCATTGTTTGAGGCAGAGGCCATGGAAGACATTCCTGAATGCTCTCAGGAACTGCCTCAAACACCCATTGTTGCTACCAGACCTACAACTAAAGTCAAGTCCAAGTGAGCCCCAAGAGGTGAAATAGAAAGTGTGACTGAGGAGGTGATACGCTATACCTGAAAAGACCTACTTGATTTTGCTAACATGTACAGACAGAAACCTAGAGAATATGTATGGGAATGGCTACTGAGGGTGTGGGATAAGGGTGCAAGGAATGTAAGATTGGATCAGTCTGAGTTTATTGATTTAGCCCCACTACGTATGGATTCTTCATTCAATGTCTCAGTTCAAGAGGTTAGGAAAGGATCTAATAGTTTATTGGTTGGCTTACTGAGGCATGGATTATGCGGTGGCCTACCTTAAGTCAAGTTGAAGTACCAGACCTGCCTTGGTTTAATGTAGAAGAAGGTATCCAGAGGCCTAGGGAAATTGGCCTGTTAGAATGGATTTATCAGATTAGACCCCTAGAGCCAGAAATGGAGAGTCCAGAAGACACACCTTTCACCAGTACCATGAGGAATAAATTTGTGAAGGGAGCTCCAGCATCCTTGAAGACTGCTGTGATTGCTATTTTATGTAAACCTGATTTGACAGTGGGAACTGCTCTAATTGAACTAAGACACTTAACTAGGATGGGGTTGATTGGACCCCGTGGTAGTAGGAGCCAAGTGGCAGCAGTTAATTGACAAAGGCAAGGTGGGCGTGGTCACCATAATGGACAGCAGAGTCGAAACACTAATCAGAATAGTCTGACTCGTGTGGAATTATGGCATTGGCTACTTGCTCTTGGTGTTCCTAGTGAAATACATGGCAAGCGTACTAAATATTTACGTGATCTGTATAGACAGAAGAATTCTAGGTCATGTGAACAGCAACCTAGATTGAATCTCCAGAATACAGAGTCACGACCTCTCAATCAATTCCCAGACTTGAGTCAGTTTACAGA
>NW_006921655.1:6573491-6573997 GCF_000298275.1 Orycteropus afer afer
TGCACAGCAGCACTCCATCATTAAATGGAAGTGGTATATCAGAGATCGGGCTGAAGCAGGACCTGAAGGCACAAGTAAGTTGCATGAGGAAGTCGCCCAAATGCCTATGGTCTCCACTCCAGTCACATTACCTTCCCTGTCCCACTCCGTTCCTATGTCCTCATGGGGAGTTCCTTATGATCAGTTGATTGAGGAAGACAAAACTCGTGCCTGGTTTACAGATGGTTCTGTGCAATATGCAGGCACCACTCGAAAGTGGACAGTAGCAGCACTGCAGCCTCTTTCTGGGACTTCCTTAAAGGACAGTGATGAAGGGAAATCCTTCCAATGGGCAGAACTTTGAGCCGTGCATATGGCTGTTCACTTTGCAAGGAACAAGAAATGGCCAGATGTGCGATTATATACGGATTAATGGGCTGTGGCTAATGGCTTAGCTGGATGGTCTGGGACTTGGAAGGAGCATGACTGGAAGATTGGTGATAAGGATGTATGGGGAAGAGGTATGT
>NW_006921655.1:6575432-6591358 GCF_000298275.1 Orycteropus afer afer
AAGGTTAATGCATTTTGGTTGTATGTATGTTAGCGTATCATATTAGGCACAAATATGCTTATAATCGTTCTTATTTAGAAATTATATATGGTTAAGAAGATATGTACAACTGCCAAGTTGACAGGGGGTGGACTGTGATAGTTGGAAGTGTGTCAACTTGGCTGGACCCCAGTTCTGTGTGGTTGTTCCCATGATGGGATTGGATGACTGTGTTCTGAGTGGCCAATCTGTTTTGGGGGAGTTTTCCTGGGGGTGTGGCCTGCTTCCAGGATATCCAGGGATATGCTGGGAAGAGAGACATTCTTCTGTGGATCGGGATTCTTTTGTACTGCCTACAACTGTCTGTGAGTGAGCGGTCCACCATTCGGCCTGGAGATCTTGGATTCATCATTTGTTGGAGTCAACAGCCGGTGTACTGCCTGCCAGCCTTGAGCTTCTCAGCCCCTGTGGGGAAAAGCCTCCAGCCTGACGTTTGCTCCAGGGACTTTGGACTTGCCAGCTTCTATACTTTTGTGAGCCATTTTCCTAAGATATATTTATGGATCTCTCTCTATATATAAGCTTTGCTGGCTTTTGTTTCTCTAGAGAACCAAGTCTAACACAGACAGCCAACTTCTCAGTCAAAATATATCTTGGATTCAAGAATTATGACTTAACTACCAATTCTTTTTGTAGAAAGTATTTGAACTCCTGAGGGGGGTTCAACATATAATTTGTTATCTGTACAAAGTACGGGAACATTTTTCCATAGGTCACTGGAGAGCAAGTTTTCAAGTTGCAATGTGTGGAAAAGTCCCAAGTGCAATCACTAGTTCAGGTGATGATCAGTGGCTCTTCTTTCAACTAAGGTATATATGTGAATGTGTTTATCAGTGTAACTTGTATTTGTATAGGTCTTTGCACCTGCCTCATGGACATCCAGGGCTAAATTTCCCCTGCAATATATAGCTGCCCAACTCCATTGGTAGGAGTTCTGGTAGCGTAGTGCCTAGGGCACTTGACTGCTAAGCAGAAGGCTGGCGGTTCAAACCCACCAGCCACTCCTCAGAAGTTAGGTTGGGCAATCTACTTCCATAGTGATACTGCCTCGGAAATCCAAAGAAGGGTCATTATGAGTTGGGTCCAACTCGACAGCAAATAACAACAACAACAACAACCACTCCATGGGTTAGCAAGTCATAGGCTCCCTGAATGTTAATAATCATCCAATTATTCTTCAGACAACAACGGATATTGCAGGGTACAAGTGTGTGGCCTGCCCAGCTCTTCATTTTGGTTAACAGAGAAGTGGCTGGTGGGTTTAACCACCAGCCTTCTGATTAGCAGTCAAGTGCTTTACGAACTATGCTAGCAGAGCTCCTATATGGGAATACCCTTAGCTTTTCTGATTGATGTAAGCATTCTTTCCCCCACCCCCACTGGCTTAACAGCCTGGAACCTCCTTTGTATAAATGTTAATCATTCACCCCATTATCAGAAATACACAGAAATTTTCCTGTCAGATTTAGTTTGCTTGTATGGATTCACTAAAAAGAAATTGAAGAGTTCTTTTTCAGTTTTTTTTTTTAGTGAATCCATACAAGCAAACTAAAACTTACAGGACAATACCCTGACATTTGGGATCAATCTCATAGCTTGTTCAGAAAGATAATCCACCTCCTCTTGGCTAAAACTATCCACAACTTACGTTAATAGCACTTGACACTTTAACTTGGGAGGGAAAAGTCACACAGGCAGACCTACAAAATCAGCAGGGGAGTCTAGAAAGCAGTGCCTACAGGAACTCCAGCCTATTTCTAGCCAGAGCCCCCACAGTGCAGCGATTATGTATAACATGCTGGAAGAAAATAATAGCAAAGGGGAGGAGAGATATCAAATACATGAAGAAACTGAGACAGAAAGAAGGAACTGACTTGCCAAACAGAGTCAAAGGAAGAGAGGTGGGGTTAGATACCCAACCATTTATGCATTTTTTAAAGAGAAGATCCACCTAAATACCAACTACAAAATCTTCATGAAAGAGTGGAGATTTTTATCCACAGATTAAAATAGATAACTCTTCACTGTTGCAAAACAACAATAATAAGGGCAACAGGAGAATTTTGAGCAGACAGATTCTTAAGTTAACTAGGACATATAGGCCTGTAATTGCTGCATGGTTTTTACTTTTATACAGACCAAATTGTATTCTAGGTATATGGTAAGAAATTGAAATGTGTAGCCCTTTACAACTGCTTTAAACAGTATTGCTTGCTAGACTCCCTTTTCTTTCTTTCTTTTTTTTAATCACTAAAATTGCTAAACGTGTCTGGCTAGATGTTCAAGTTTACTACCAGTACCACACACTGCTCCCACTGATCGGCCACCACTGATCCTCCTCCACTATGTCGCCCCTGATACCCTCTCCATCTCCCCACTGAGTATCCACTAAATGTCAGGCACCATGCCAGGCCCACTGCATACTTTATCTACAATCTTCTCTAAAACCCTGTCAAAGTTATTTTTATCCACATTTTCCAGCAGATTCCAACTTACATTTCCTGAGTGTTTACTATATGTTCACTTGTATCTGGGCTCGGAGGCCTCAGATCTGTTAGGCTCCTAAATCTATGCCTTGTTTAAACAAGTAGTTCTGGTTTTATCATTTAGTGACTTTACAATAATGAACACTTTACTAAGTGAAAAAGGTTGCCACCAGCTAACTGGGAGAAAGGTACCATAAGATGCTCCCATTTTGACAAATAATGTTTAAATACTGGATCCTTAGCATATATAAATTTAATTTCAGACTTTTAGGAGAAAATTAGATTATGTGTAAATTATACACAGTAACTTGCAAAAAACCTTTAAATGGCATAAAAAAAAAAGTTTCCCCAATCTCAACATGTGTTTTTACACAAATCTGCATGCTCCAATTAATCTGCCTAACTGCTGGTGTGTGGCTGGACTGCCTTAATCATCTCTGTAAGTACAATGTACAATTTGTGGTCTGATTTCTAGCAAAAAAAAAGTGTACCTAATTTTGGCTCTACCCATACTTAAGCCTATTTTAGAAAATTAGAATTTAACCATAGCTTTAAACAGTCTTAAAAAGAAAAAGTATATGCAGCTGCTGACAGGTCATTGATGTTGTAATACTCTGAGTACCCGAGGAGAGATTTTATAATATTATCCCAATGAATGGCATAAAAGAGACTTGGATTTTAAAAATTCATCTCCACTTGTCAAACATTATTAGGAAAGGAGGGAAAAATGGAGATTTGTTGGATGATCTGACACAATGGTGTGTTTTTCCAGTCCACCATGTATGGCTGGCAGAACTCTTTTCTTCTCTAGTGTAATAAACAACTGTTTAGTACAATGCAATGTTTGGAACAAGGCAAGTTTTATTTTCTTTTTTAAGCCCTTGGCTCAAGAGAGCAGTCTTATGGGAAATGGCTATTGTGTTTACTGTTATTTGATGATGAAATGTCATCTGACTAAAATACTTCTGTAATAAATTATTCCATTCAATAAAGCCATTGATAGTTTGGCCAGTTTAAAAATGTAATTTGCATTATAATGCATTGAGCAGTCCCTGATGAAAAAAATCCTTCTGTATGCACTAGTTCATATCAACACACACAAATACACTTGTGTCCTCTATCTTTCTATTTCTTCTGCTGGCTTGAATGAGTTGTTTACAACTTTAAATAGTGTCAAAATTCAAAATCTGAAAATGCCTTACCATTTCCCAGTTTAGTATAGCATCATTTTAAAGCAAGAACAAAAATACTGTATTATTAATTTAGAGAGTACTGATTTACTAAGAGTGAATCAGTGGTATTAAAATGTAATTTTCACCTATTTTCTTATAAACATAAATTTACATATTTTTATACATAATCCTATTTTTGCTGATCCAATGAAATAACGCCCCACCTTTTGGTGGCAGACACATCTCTTCCTTGTAGTTTGGTAATTATAGGGACAAACTGAATGTCTGTGCTAATCTCTTTATTTAGCTAAAATTTATGTGCTAAATCTATTTTCAAAGGAGCGAGAGCATATTTGAGCAGCTTAGAAACGAGTGGACTCAAAACACAAAATGAGTACTTATTGTTCCATTGAATATGCATATCATAAACTACTGGTTTGTTCAATGTTGTAGAAAACACAGCAGAATAAGAATCTGACAGTGGCGTAGTGCATAAGGCATTTATTTGACTGCTAACCAGAAGGTTGGTGGTTCAAACCCACCAGTCACTCCGTGTAAAGACTTACCACCTCGGAAACTCAAAAGGGGTCACTGAGTTGGAATCGACTTGATGGCAGTGAGTGTTTTTTTTTTTTTTTTTTTTGGACTCCAGCCAGGTCTGACCCTAAATCTAAATGACTGTGTGACTTCAAGTAAGTGACAGAGCCTTTCTGGGTACTTTTTCCTCATCTATAAATGACAAGATTGCACTAGATGACCTCTAAGGTCCCTCCTAGCCCTAGAACTCTTTTCTTTGTTTTTCTTTTTTTTAAACATTTTATTGTGCTTTAGGTGGAAGCTTTCATGACATGTTAGTTTTCCAATCAATAATCCATGCACAAATGTTCTGTGACAATGGAGGCAAGCCCTGAACTGTGTCAGCATTCTCCCGTTTTCCTCCTGGGTTCCCAATTTCCATTTGTAAGGTTTCCCTGTCCCTTCCTCCCTTCTCTTCTTTGGTTTGGGACAAATGCTGCCCTTTTGGTCTTGTATGGTTGATTGCATTAAGAAGTACATTTTTTACAGGTGGTGTTGTTTGTTATATCAAAAAAAAAACCATACTCACTGCCATCAAGTCAGATCTGACTCATAGCAACCCCTCCTTTGGTTTTCGAGGTGGTATCGCTATAGAAGTAGATTGCCCAACCTTTCTTCTAACCCCCCAGCCTTCTGGTTAGCAGTCAAATGCCTTAGGCACTACGGTTTGTTATATAGTCTTGGTCTTAGGTTAGAGGAGGCTGTGGTCCATGTGGCTTACCCTAGTATTTTTCAGTTCTATTACTATTACTTGTAATCATATGCAAATCTGAGTCCTCATGTGGGATTTCCAAACAAAACACAAAAAGGAATCTAAAGAAATGTTGGCTTTGCCCACTCAAAATGATCAACTAGAATTTCCAGCTATAGTAAGATATACTAAACCCTATGGGACACATATACCAGATTTGCTAGATAATTCCTTTTCATCCCCATTAAAAATGCTAAATATGAGATGAGGTAGATGAGAAATTTATCTATCCTCCTTGTAATTATTTAACAATATTTACCATCAAGCTAAATCTAGTGGTTTGTACTCATTAGTGTTATCCTGGGAAGAATGGGGTCCTTTAACTTTCTGAAACTAGGTGAACAGTTTTTTTACATGTGCAATATTATCTAGGGAGAAAGTTCACAGCTCTAATATTTAATAAATAATAACATAAATAAATAAATGATTTAGAAACCTCAACTTAAATCATGATCTAACGCTATGAATTGATATTAAAAACCATTGTGATCAAAGCTGGATTAGATTCCTTGCTCAGCCACTTACTAGTTCTCTAACCTTGAGCAGGTCTCAGTTCTCTTATAAATAAAACAGGAATAATGACAGCTACTTTATAGGATGATTATATGGATTAATTAGAAATATATATGGAGTTGTTGTTAGGTGCTGTTGAGTGGGTTTCGACTGTTAGTGATTTATGTGCAACAGAATGAAACTGCCTGGGGTCCTGCACCAAGCTCACAATGGTAGCTATGCTTGAGCCTGCTGTTGCAGCCAGTGTGCCAATCCATCTCATTGAGGGTCTTCCCCTTTTTCCACGGACCCTCTACTTTACCAAGCATGATATCTTTTTCTAGGGACTGGTCACTTATGATACCATGACCAACATACAAGAGACGAAGTCTGTCCATTCAAGCTTCTAAGGAGCATTCAGGCTGTACTTCTGCCAAGACAGATTTATTTGTTCTTAATGTATGAAAATCACTGCTCCAGAATCCATCTCCTAATAAGTGATTAATAAGCAGCAAATAACTTTTACTTTCTGTTTTAGCAAATGAGACAAACCATAACTTTAACTGATCTAACTAAATTTTCAATGTTGATCACTGCTGATATCAAAATGACCTATTTTGGGAAAAATTCCCTCTCAAAAGATGTAGATAGAAGGTAGAATTAGAGGTGTGTATCTAAATATGGTAGTTCAGAAGGAATCTAACTAATAGGATTCTAATTGTATTTGTTAATACAGTTATACTACATATGATTGCAGCTGCTGGTTAAGCCAATACTTTAAAATATTTTAAAATGTTTTACAGTCTTGGTTTATACATAAGGCTGATGGTTCAAACACACCAGCCACTCCTCAGAAGGAAGGTTGTGCAATCTACTTTCTTAGAGATATCACCTCAAAAACCCAAGGAGGGCTCATTACAAGTCAGAAAATGACTCGATGGCAGTGAGGTTTTTTTTTTTTTTCCATTTTAAATAGTCTTCTCAACTCATTTTGGTGAGCTAATGAGCTTTTCCAATCCAAGCATTTGTTTGCATGGAAATCCCTGAGACTTAACAAGAAGGCTGGTTTCTGAGGTCTTTTCTAGATCTAAGACCATGATTATTTTCTCCTGAGTGGAGAAAAAGAAGGTCCATTTTAAATGATACTAGAATCTACTTAAGTATCTAAACAGTTTCAAGTCCAAAACTGGCACACAAGTCTTTACCCACCATGTGATGGAGTGTGTCAATTGTGACTTTCTAATGTTCAGGAAATTGGGACTGACTCTCCATTTGAGTCATTCTAAGGACAAACTGTGAGAGTTCTGCATCAGTAAACAGAAAACTTGTTTGTATTTTAAGAAGGGAGAGATGCATGCTCTGTATTCTCAGTACAACCAGATACACCATTCAGGAAAGCAGTCTCTGTTTCACTAGGCCACCTTCAGAAAACTACATTCAAACTGTCTGACCACACCCACTTCCTGGATGGTTTCTTAAACCTATATAGCATCCTTCCCCCAAGGAGTGCTGGCGGCACAATGAATAGCTCAGCTCTTGCCTGCAAACGAAATGTTTGAGGGTTCAAACCCACCAGCGTCTCCATAGGACAAAAGACCTGATTATCTGCTTCTGTAAAGATTACAGCCTCGAAGCCCTATAGGGCAATTCCACTCTGTCCCATAGGATCACTATGAGTCACAATCAACTTGATGGCACTCTCTGCTTCTGTAAAGATTACAGTCTTGAAGCCCTGTAGGGCAATTCCACTCTGTCCCATAGGGTCACTCACTATGAGTCAGAATCAACTTGATGGCACTCAACAACAACAAATTCCTTCCCTTGGGAACCCCTCCAAATTTTTTGGAAAAGAGATTGAAAATTTGGAATCTTTTGGACCTGAGGTCCAGGGAAGTCTTACACCCTGACTGGCTAGTAAGTGTATTTACTAAGATTTAGACTCAGATCCAAAAGACTCCAGAATTACCGGCTCCTTCCATTATACTTATGGCCCCCTACTTCTCGCTCCCCCCAAAACAAAACAAAACAAAACAAAAAAAAAAAAAGGAGAATCTATGCCAAGCAGTTATATAAGAATTGGCTGGGGAGCTTGATAAAATGCATATTCCTAAGTCTTAACCTTAGAGATTCTGATTCACTGGCTCTGAAGGATATCAGGGAAATCTATATTTTAAACAGGTACCTCCATTTCATTCTGGTGTGTAGCCAGCTTTGGGAACCATTGAGCTCTGCCCTTGGATTGCAGTCTCCAGGAAAAGCTTTCTATCGGGACTGAGATCTGAACTTTGAAGAAAAGAATGGATTTTAGGTAGAGGGTGGGTTGTGAGATCATCTTTGATGAAGGACACTGGCACATTTATAGGAGAATAAGACAATCAGAAGTAGGAGGTAGGCTGGAGATGTACCTAAATATCAGACAGCAAATAGGTTAATCTCTTGGGTAAACTCTAATTTATTGATAAGAATTTCTTTGAAGCCCTGTGTTGAGAAGAATTCTGATTCAGGGAGTGGTAGAATTCAGGCCACATGGCAGATATGGCCAAGTTTAAATACAGAATTTCATTTTAAAATGACAACATATGGTGTATTTTATAGTCCATTAGATTGGGTTTGTGTAAATGAATATAAGATAAAAATATAAGACAAATAGTAAAATTTAATTATTTCCTCCAAATTTTGCTTGGTGCCTACAACTGTTTTTAATTACAGCTTCATGACTTTTACCTGAATTCCTCAAGTGCAAATACTTTCTTTTAAAATTTATTTTCATCATATCTTTAGTGCAATGCAGAAAAGGAATCTTAAATATTTATCTCAGCATTTTATATTTTTATTGGTTTTGTAAACCACTGAAATTGTAGAGTGTACTTAGAATGAGTTGATTCCATATGCAGTAAATCAACTGGAGGATGGACTACAGTGTACACCATTTACAAAGTGAATCACTATGGCTAAAAATATAACTTCCTCCCATTCTACCCTTAAAACCTGCCAAAATCCAAACAGCTACATAATTGCATGCTAGGGAGATGTGGACTATATTTCAAGATAAATATATACATATTAAGTTGGAAAACCTCAAGGTGTTATTGATTAATGCTAAGAAACATTTCATAATCAAGTCCCATAGATACTGCTTCTTTCAGATAAGTACAAGGAAAGGATTGCAGAGGATATGACTGTAGAATGGAGCTTTATTAAAATATTTTAGATTAAAAGCAAAACAGATGGAAGAGTTGATGGCAGAAGGTAAAAAGAAACCACAAAAATGGGTCTCAGACTCAATGAAACATTGTAGAAGTACAGTGTCCCCACCTCTCTTTCCACTTCTTTGGGTTGCCTTTCAGGGTGGTCTCTCTCATTCTTTCCTGATTTCTTGTCTCCCCCAACCTGAGAAAATATTGGGGGTCAGTAGCTTCAAAACATCCTAACAGCAGTGGATGAGAGGGAGGCAGAGGAAAGCAGAGTGTAACAAAGATAAAAACCCTAAAAATTTCTATGTCTAAGTGAGGCCCATGGTAACTTTGTATTTGGTTTTGAAGATCCCTCTACAAGCGGCTAAAGCATTTTAAAATCAGGCAAGACCTAGAAGGGGTCATCCAAGTTATTTCAAAGGTCTTCAATTCCAATGCTAAATCTCCAGGACAATGAATTGGGCCATTAGCTGTACCTTCTAATTATCTTAAAAAAAGTCTTAAGACTACTGGTGAAACCCCTGAGAAAAAGGCCCCTAGTCACTCTCTGGTGGCATAGTTCCTAAGGTCATTGGTTGCAAACCAGAAGGCTGGAGGTTCAAACCCATCAGCCACTCCTGGGAAGGAAGGTTGGGTAATCTACTTCTGTAGTGATACCACCTCAGCAACCCAAGGAGTGGTTGCTATGAGTTGGATTCGACTCTATGGCAGTAAGTTTGGGTTTTTGGTTTTTGAGTCACCCTTTGGGCCTGGAATTGAACTCACTCCTTTTTTTAAATTTTTTTTTAAAGACATTCATTTTTGTGTATTACTATTTATTTTTATTGTACTTTGGGTGCAAATTTACAGAGCAGAATGTTTTACATTGAACAGTTTGTGTACATTTCTTTTTATTCCCCAATTGCCATCCTCAACCCTAACCCACAATCCCTTCCCTGTGATCCCCCCAATCCCTGTATGCTTCTCAGTTATGCACTCCTGTCTGTCCAGCTTTCCCTCCATGTGAATGCTGCCCCTCTGGTGCCCCACGGCCAATTGCTCCAAAGGGTATGTCTCCATAGAACAGGTGGGCACATCACCCTGGGTTGGGTGTTCTGCTTATAAGTCTGAATTGAACTCCCTCCAGTGGTTTCCAGCCAAACAACAGGCACATAAGGTGAACATTTATACCAGGTTTGTACACCCCTTTGATCAATCACTCAGGGGAGATCAGAAGGGCAGCATTTGCATAGGGAGTTAGCTCAATGAGCAGAAACGCACAGGTAAATCACAGGGAGGAAGTGGAAAGAGAACTGTTACATTATGGGGACGGCAATCAATGTCTTGAAACAAAATGTATAAGGACTATTGTCTGGAAGATTAACTTTCTCTGTAAACTTTCACCCAAGTTACAATTAAAAAAAGAAAAAAAAAAATCTTAAAACATACATATACCTAATGCCGGGAGCTCTAGTGGCACAGTGCCTAAGGCATCTGACTGCTAACCAGAAGGCTGGTGGTTCAAACCCACCAGCCACTCCTCGGAAGGAAGATTGGGCAATCTACTTCTGTAGTGATACTGCCTCGGAAACCCAAGGAGGGGTTGCTATGAGTCAGATCCAACTCGATGGTAAGTGTGGGGATACCTAATGCCTGGAATAGAACCTGAAGCATAGTAGGTGCTCTGTAAATGTTTCCTAAATGTGGATTATGTATCTGAGTAGCTGAGCAGGTGATAGTGAGAAAGCTGGCAACTCTTAAATATAAAAAGGAACAGGCAATTATTTTCATATTTAAAAATCAAGAAGAATAGCTCTAAGAGAGTCATCTATATAAGGTAACCTGAAGTAAGAACATTAAGTTTGATAGGTTGCAAGGGGCAGGGATTGGCTTAGAAACTGAGAAATTATAAAAATAATCTGAAAACACATACTCCTTTTTTTCTTTTCCTTATTTTGGGCACAATTACAAAAATATTTTTATCCTATTCACAGTTAGGTTCAGTAAATGTTACTGATTGACTTGTGGAATACAGGTTCAGTGAATTATTAAATTCCATAAGAAAATGTGTCAATCAATCACAATTAGGATAATGATGATTCCTACTGATATGTATTTTTTTCTGATAAATATCAAATTGACACTAATCCTTAAAATGATACAACATAAAATCTTCTGATGGTATACAAGTATGGAAACAAAAAGTAAAATAATCTATGTAGCAGTTTTGTAATTCAAAGTTTAAAAATGTAATGGAAAGCAAAAACTTATTTCTATATGAAAGTGAACTGGAAAAAAACCTCATACTTTAGAAAATGTTCAAGGTTGTAAGAAAAGAAAAAGACTGTAAGATTTAGATTCCATTCAAACAAGGGAAAAAGAGATCACTATGTTGGGGTGATTGGCAACCACTTATAATAAAATTAAAATTAGATCTTTTTATCTTTCTTATATTTAGGGAATGAATTACTTCTCCTTAAGGCTCTTCCTTACCTTTCCACCTTTCAAACCTGAATTCTGGGCTGAAAACTATAAATGTCACATGAAATAAGTTTACTTAACCGAACAAGCACACTACAGAAATAATGTAATGATAGAAAAAGCAATCCTTTAAACATGAAGAATAATTTTATCTTGAAGGCTACCATGTATGCATGATTTAAAAAGAAAAATATTGCTTAGTTATATATGACCTTGTATTTGCTTAGGACAATGGATCTGATGCAGAAGAATTTCATAAATTAATTCTAAGAGGGCAGGGACTTGAAATCCCCAGTGCTTAAAGCAAGGTAGACACTCATTGAGGAACTGGCAAAAAAATAAAGAAAGAAAGAACAAGGAAGAGTGAGAGTCCCTTCTCATAGTCTGGGACTTTTCCCTATCCACTGGCACCAATGCCACCACTGTTGCCCTAAGAATCCAACAAACATCCTGAGGGACCTGGATGCCCCTGGCAAACCCTAAATCTGTGAGGAAGACCCAGCAGTCAAAGAATCAAAGGCTCCTAATGTGCAATTGGCAGAACTCAAAAAACCTATTTAAAATTATATTATTCAATCTGTTTTGCTAAAAGTTTAATGGCAATGTTATAGAAATTAAACAGTTCATTTTGAAGAAATAAAACAATGCTTCAGAGTAATATTTATGCCAAATACTTGGGAGGGATTAAAAAAAAGTCAGATTTCTAAAACTAATTTAGTTACTTCTTCCATGTATGGCTTTTCATGATACTAATCTATTAATTCATCTATAAGTCAACTGATAGAGTAGCTCTAACCTACTAAACTTAAGTGAATGAATGAATGAATATATGACATAGGTAAGTAAATCTAGGTAGAAACAAAAGGAAAACATTAAACTCCCATAAGAAAATAAAAATGATGTGAAATTATAAAGTAGTTTTCCATCAATATAAAAATAGCATACTTATAAATTTAGAAAACAGATCAAATTATTTCCAGGGTCCATCTTATTATATTATTATTATTGCCAAGTAAGCCTAGAGGTAGATGAGATTAGGACAAGCTGCATGTTCTACTTCATTGCTTTTGGGCCAGAAAAACATTCACCTTTTTGTTTTAAAATAAAGATACATCAGAACTCTTGAGTTGAAAGGTTAAGTGTACTCTCTGTGTAGTTGATAAATGTAGGCCTAATCTAATCAGGGACTGTCATAGGCAGCACTGGCCTGACCCAGGCTTCTGGTTTCCACGAGGGTAAGATCTAACCAAGATGTAGGCTCTAGGCCTTTGACCTACTTGAGACCTTGTCCATGCCAGCCAAAAGCTCTGGTTAACAGCCGGGGAACTCATCGCTCAAATCAATAACATGTGCACTGTGCTAATACAACACATGGCTTTGAAATTAAAACGCAACATGATCGAGTGCTTCGGGATATTTTAACAACTAAGAGAAAGATTATAGCTAGATAAAACTGGGCTTTCGGGTCACTTTTTCTCATTCATGTTTCTCCTCATTTCTTTGGACTGGACAAATTTAATTTTATTGTATTTCTTAAGAATTTGCTAGAAAAACAAAAGTTCGGTAAGTTGTTTCATGGTTGATTGATCTTGGGGAAATGGGGATGTTGTAAGGTTTCTCTGTGACATGTGTCACCTATTAGATAGTTAGCTTTTTCTACTTCCAACTGAGCCAAACCAAATTAATTAGAAAGCGGTTTGAATTACAAGCTAAATACAATGAAAAGTAATAAAAACAGAAAATGACATTTAGGTCATCAATAATATTCCTGAGGTAATTTAGCATTGATTTTTCTTGCTTTCTATGATAAAGAGCTTTACAAATTGTCAAACTGACAGTTTAACCCCCAGTTGTTACAGTAGTAACAAGTGCAGGTGACAAGAACACAAATTTAATAATGGAACAGATTTATTTTCTTTCTGGTTCTCCCTTCGTTTCTCCTGGAAATCAGTACTTGGGGTGTAAGATGGCCTGGCTCACCCACTTCTTGTAGGACAGCTCAAGGCAGGGATCAAAGATTCAGTCAAATTAAAAAATAAACACCTCAGTGCAGCACATTAATATTTTTTCTTTCTTAATAATGGAAAACTATAGATAACGACAACATTTTCAAAGAAATCATCTTCCTCATTCAAAGTTCTTTTTTCCCCCAAAGTGAAATGTTAGTGGCTCAATTTATTTTAGAATTTTTGAGGTCCATGAAAGGTGAAATAACATTTACAATTAAAAAAAAAAATTAATAACATTTAAAATTTTACTATAGGAAAAACAAAGGATGCAAGCACTTCTGCTTCAAAAGTCCTAACTTATTAATTGGGAAAGGAAAAATAGAGCAGGTATAACAAAAATGAAAACCACCAAACTCACTGCCATTGAGTTGGATCTGAATCATAGCGACCTCTCCTTGGGTTTGCAAGGTGGTATTACTTTGGAAGTAGATTGCCCAATATTCCTTCTTAGGAGTGGCAGGTGGGTTTGAACTGCCAGCCCTCTGGTTAGCAGTAAAATGCCTTAGGCACTGTACCAGCAGAGCAGATATAGGATTTATTTTATTTAGATGGATTTCCAGTTTGAGTTCTGATGGTGTAGTGCCTAAGGCATTTGACTGTTAACCAGAAGGGTGGAGGTTTAAACCCACTAGCCACTCCTCGGAAGGAAGATTGGGCAATCTACATCTGTAGAGGAAACACAAGGAGGGGTCACTATGAATCGAATCGACTAGAGGGCAGTGAGTTTGGTTTTTTGGTTTAACCCTTGGAAAATACTGGAGGAGGACTGGGCAGACTTCACCTAAATCTAAATCCTGTGTTTCCAGTTAATTGATGGACTGTGACTGAGACATTGCCTCCACTTCTATGCACACACCTGTCAGTTGCTGGCAGATGCCCAGGGATGTAGGAAAGTGTCCCTGAACACACACCACTGAAAACTCTTCTGGTTTCCAGTCCTGCACAGTAGCCATGTGCTCTCCTGCAGAAACCCCACTAAGAAATCCATTCCCAATTCAACCTCAGGAGGACATTCCATGCCAGAGTGAGCTATGGCATTCAGGAAGCTACTCTTGGAGGTGCCAAGGATTGGAAACATTGCCAAGTGGCACAAACAACCACTTCTCAGAGTTCTTAAACCCAGCCACAGAGAGAGAATCAGATGCACTTTTCCTAATGTGCTAACTTCTCTAACACTTTCACACTTCGTTGTTTGTTTTTGTTTTGCTTTACATGCTCTTTTTTTTCTTTCTTTCTGAAATGACCTTACTCCATTTGTGTCTACTTAGGCTTACCCATACTTTAAGTTCATGAGCCTTAGAATGCCATGGGGGTTTATGCCAGAATGAGAAGAGCCTGCACCCCAACTATTCTAAGTTAATGTGCTATTCAATATGGTAACTACTGGCTACATGTACTAAATCAAACCAAACCCACTGACATGGAGTCAATTCTGACTCAAAGTGACCCTATAGAACACAGTAGAACTACCCCATAGGGTTTCCAAGGCTATAAATCTTTACAGAAGCAGACAGCCTCACGTTTCTCTCACAGAATGTCTGGTAAGTTTGAACCACCGATATTTTGGTTAGCAGCTGAATGCTTTAACAACTATATCACCAGAGCTCCTCACATGTGCTAGTGAAGTCAAAATTAAGAGTAAAAATTTAGTTTCTCAGTTACATTAGCCACATTTCAAGTGTTCACTAACCACATGTGGTTAGTGATTACTATATTGGACAGTGCAAATACAAACACTACCATCACTGTAGAATGTCCTCTTGGACACTGTTGGTCTAGAGAAAAAGGTTTGATCCACCATTGGACCAGAAGCCCTAGATCCTGAAAATCCTTGGAGCCAAGTGCCATTGGTGAGGGTAGAGAGAAATGTCAGTTCTGGGTCTTTGCCTGAGTGCAAGCCTCTATGGTTATTAGGGTGAAAGAAGCTGAAGGGATGCTTATTAAACACCAAAAGCATGAAAAAATAAAGCCCATTGCCAATGAGTGAATTACAACTCATAGTGACCCTATCGGGCAAAGTAGAACTGCCCACATAGGGTTTCCAAGGCTGTTTATCTACAGAAGCAGGACTGCCTCATCTGTCTCCCAGGGTGTGGCTGACAGATTCAAACTGCCAACTTTTGGTTAGCAGATGAATGCTTTAAGCACTGCACCACCAGATTCCAAAAGCACATCTAGGAATCTAGGAGAATATACATGTATATATATGGAGCTCTAGTAGTATAGTGTCTAAGGTATTTGGCTGCTAACCAGAAGGCTGGAGGTTCAAACTCACCAGCCACTCCTCAGAAGGAAGACTGAGCAATCTACTTCTGTACTTCCATAGAGATACTGGCTCAGAAACCCAAGGATGGGTCACTACAAGTCAGAACCAACTCAGTAGCAGTAAGTTTATGTTTTGTTTTTCCCTATACACACACACATACAAACACACAAACATATGTCTGAATCCTGAAAATAACAGAGTGAATGGCTATATATATAAGCATATTCAGGCTAGTCTGCCTGAATACTAGCAGATGAAATGTGCCTTTAATTACAATGCAGAAGAGAGCATGCAAGGATAAGCCAATATAGAATTGAGAACCCAGAAATAGATCCATCAACCTATGGTCAGCTGATCTTTGACAAAGGGCTGAAATCCATTAAATGGGGAAGAGAATGTTTAATAAATCGTGCTGGCAAAACTGGATATTCATTTGCAGAAAAATGAAACAAGATCTGTACCTCACACCATACACAAAAAC
>NW_006921655.1:6593118-6616388 GCF_000298275.1 Orycteropus afer afer
CAGCCTATATGACTATGAGACCAGAAGAACTAGATGGTGCCTGGCTACCAGTGTCAACCACTTGGAGGGGGATCTATGTAGGAGATCCTAGATAGAGAGGGAGAACAATGTGGAACAAAACTCAAAATCATTTGGAAAGAAAAAAAAAGGGGGAGGGGACCAGGTTTTCTGGTCTGATAGAGCCTGGTGGAACCACTGAGACTATGGCCCCTAGCTGCCCCTCAGGTCTGGAATTAAACCCACACCTATGGCTTTCAGCCAAAGAAAAGATAGGCATATGAGTTGAACATTTACTTGAGGTAGATACACTCCTTGGAGAGAACAATCATGGGCAAAAGAAGGGCTGTTTATGCACCGGGAGACAGCTCAGGGGGTAGGAGTAAATGGAGGGATGGACACAGGGAAGAGGTAACTATGGGGAGGAAGTGGGAGGGGAGCCATTACATTGTGGTAAATTGTAGTCAATGTCATGAGACAAAGTGTATGTAAACTGCTGTATGGAAAGTGAATTTGTTCTGTAAATTTTCATTCAAATCCCAACTAAAAAAAAAAGAAAAAAAAAAAAAGATAAACCAGTATTATTATTACCATAGAGCTAATTCATCAGTTTTTTTTTTTACAATACTACAACATTTTTAGTTACACAAGTTTTCCTTCCCTACCTGAGAAATCAATCCACTCTCTACAATAATGCCTCCAAATAAGTAACTTCCTCTTAGAACACAATCCTTTTTGGATTTTGGAGATATAGTCAAAGAGATCCATGAAAGCATGGTGCTCCTAGAATTTTGAGAGAAGATTAGAAGAGTGCCACCTTCTGAGTGAGTGTAAAAGTAGAAAAATCAACACACAGTTGATTTTTCCACAATACAGCGTCTAGCCTGTATTGTTTCTTCAGCACATGTTTACGGTGTGCCTCAGCATGCCAGGATCAGGGCCAGGCACAGGAAGACAATGAGTGGATATGCAGAGTTGGATCCTGCTGAGATGAATATCAGCACTTGGTAATTCAAACCAAGAGATTGCTCGGAAATGGACTGCCCATCGCATTAGGCTGTCTCCCCAGATCAGGGTAGGTCCCCAGAGAGGCAAAACTAAAATTTCATAATGTTAAGATACTACAGGTCCACAATCCTTACCTGAAATCCTTGGGCCAGATGGCTTTGAGAATTATATTTATCAGATTTAGAAATTTATAATTACAATATATCATATTCATGATGGGGAGTGTACTAACAGACTATAATGGAACATATTAATATTTTTGAAGCAAAATTTATGACACCAAGTGAAGTAAGTTTCCAAATAACCTAACAGGTCAGATTTTACTGTCACATATATTTTGGTGACATTTTACAAGAAATTTTCAGAGATTTTTGAATTTCAAAAGTGCACACTGGAGATTGTACCAAAAAACTAAACCAAACTCACTACCCTCGAGTTGGTTCCAACACATAGCGACCCTTCCTTGGGTCTGAGGCAGTATCACTAGGGAAGTAGATTGCCCAGTCTTCCTTCTGAGGAGTGCCTTGTGGGTTTGAACCGCCAGCGGAGATTATACAGTCTACTTAAAAATACTCTGTGTCGGCAAAATAGCACAGGGTTAAGGAGGAACCAAACAGTATCTCCAGTTCTATCCCAGAAAGAATGAGCTTTCAGTCCGTGTAAAATTTCTTTGAGAAACATTAATGCACAGATCTACTCGATTTAGGCAATGAAGGTGAGCGGCTTGTGTGAGTGTATTCTCTTTAACCTGTTCAATGCCTGTGAATGGATAAACTAGAAGCCTGAGGCCAGACGTTGCTTGGTTAAAGCCTTGCTGAAAGCACCAGCCAGCCTCCCTTCAGAGGTGTGGTTCACAGCCCTAGCTATGCACTGGAATTAGCTGGGACACTCTAAAATCGATGCCCAGACCACACCCTAGTCCACACAGGTCAGAATCTCCGTGGGTGCAAACCACATACCTGTGTGTGTGTGTAGTATTATTTTACTTTTTCAACTGAGGTACAAAATATGTACAATGAGGAATATGTTGTTGTTGTGTGCTGTCAAGTTGACTGTGACTCATAGCAACCCTACAAGACTGAGTAGAACTGCCTCATAGTGTTTCCAAGGTTGAAATCTTTATGCAAGTGGATTGTCAGGTTTTTCTCCTGCAGAGTAGCTGGTGCATTTGAACTGATGACCTTTCCATTAGCAGCCAGATGTTTACCCATTGTGCCACTGGGGTTTCTTATAAGGAATATAAAATGCAAAAATCTTATGTTTACAGCAAGGTGTATTTTCATATATAAAATGAAACCACCACCCAGAACAAGACGGATATCCCAGATGTTCTCACATCCCTCCCTAGTCCATATCACTGCCCTCCCCAGCAACCTCCATCACGAAGCCTATCACCATTGATCAGTCTCAGGCATTAGTATTTTTTTACTGGTTCTCCAATTTGGCTGCTCATTGGAATTACCTGGTGCCTGGGTGCCATATGAAAAAACCTGAATGATGACTCCAATTTCTTAGACCTTCCAAATGCTTAATAATTTCCATTTAAAATAAGCAGATCACTCCTTGTAAGGTAAATTAGGACTACCTATTTGTTCAATCTCCTTTTATAATTTGCTGTCTATATCACCTCTTACAGCAGTACATTTAATTTTCAGATTCTTTATGACTCACAAAAGGTTAAAACCTAATAACAAAAGGTACATGGAGGAGAAGGTACAGGTTATGATGAGATCCATTCCTAAGTGTGTCCTTAAGTCAAATTTGTAGGTAAGCCAGAACATGTGCATATGGTTCTTATTTAGCCTTGCTTTAGTGCAAGAAAAGGGTTGAAGTCTTTTTCATGATTTAAAATCTGTACATGCAGTAAGTGAAGGTGCTTGTGATGAAGAATTGTTGCAAGTAAGGGCTGGTTCAATCATTTCAAAGTGAGGACAAATTTACATAACATTGAAGGGCAAGTATGAGTTGACTCTAAGTCAGATATTCATAACCTGGGGACTTACTGTATTTCAGGGGATGTCAAAGTCCTTGTTGCTAGATTTAATGAAAGTAAAGTTCTGACAGGTGAAAGTCCAATTACTTGTGTGAAACTTTCCAGGTGGCTTTGCTTCAGTGACCTGAACAGGTGGGAGCACGTAGCCTGCCTGCTTCTCTATTTGCGCAGTGACTAATACATTTATAAACACTTAATAAACAGTCGACTATAGCAACTCTCTTAAAATAGTTCTTTCACAACTAGAATTCAACAGACTTGAAACTAATGGGTGACCTTAAGGCGACCTCCATAAAAGGGGATGAGTTGCAAATTCTGTGATACTAGAATCCAATCCTCACCGAAGAGTCAGAATTACTAATTCTCCTTATGCTCAGATTTGACTCATAAGCCCAATGGTACATTTATATTACATAGAGAACAGACTATGAAAATTTTATACCAAACAAATTTCTGAGTTGTAACACATTTGGATGAAACCTTTTCCAAGATTCCGAGTGAGTCTTGAGTCTTAAAAATATACATCCATTTTCAAATTCCATGTTTTTGGAAAAAGAAAAAAACAGGTAATTTAAAATTCTCTGTAAATAATAAAGTGAAAATAATGTTAGAGGAATTGAACTATCATTACATTTGATCTTGTATGGCCTCTGAATCGGAGATGACTTGACGGTACCTAACAACAACAACAACAACAACAATATGGCCTCTGAATATGGGAGAAAACATTGGTTGCATATTTAAAAGTCCTTAGCTCAGGCTCTGGCTTTGAAATTAGTTTTTAACATGACCACTCTTGATAGAAATCGAATTTTCTTCCACATCTCACCTACTGTGTTGGTTAGGATTAGGTTCTGCTGTAAGTGATGAGCAAACTGTATTAGTTGTGGCTTAAGTATTATAGAAAGGAAGTCTGGTGACATAGTGGTTAAGACATTTGCCTGCTAACTGGAAGGTAAGCAGTTCAAACCCACCAGCTGCTCTGTGGGTGGAAGATGGGCCAATCTACTTCCATAAAGATTTATAGCATTGGAAATCCAATGGGGATCACTATTGAGTTGGAATCAAATTGATGGCAATGGGGTTGACTTTGTGGGAAGCATAATAGAATTTATTTCTCTCTTATGTAAATAAAGCTCAATGGAGGGGTGGGAATGTGGAAGAGGGTGGTGGGGAGGCAGCCCTAGGCTTGGATAGAGACTGCATTATCACCAGGGATCTACACCCCTTCTACCTTGTTGCTTTCCCATCTTCAGCATATAATTTCCTTTCATGGCCCAAGAGGGCTACCAGACCACTAACCATCAGGCCCACATTCCTGCCTTTAGGAAGGAGGACATGACAAAAATAGTCATGACCCCTTTCTTTAAGGGTATTTCTCAAAAGTTGCAATGGACACTTTTGTTTACATTCCATTGGCCAGAAATTAGCCACATGGGTACATCCTGCTGCAAGGGGTGCTGGGAAATATAATTTTTATGTTGGGCAATCATATGCTGTTACGTTCCTGTTAGGTGATGTAGAGTCAATTCTGACTCATAGTGATCCTATGTACAACAGAATGAAACATTGCCCAGTCCTGCACTATCCTCACAGTCTGTGCTATGCTTGAGCTCAACACTGCAGGCACTGTGTCAATCCACTCATTGAGGGTCTTCCTCTTTTCTCTGACCCTCTACTTTGCCAAGCATGATATCCTTCTTCAGGGACTGGTCCATTCTGACAACATGACCCAAGTAAGTAAGAAGAAATCTGGCCATTCTCACTTCCAAAGAGCATTCTGGCTGCCTCTCTTCCAGGATAGATTTGTTCAATCATATTGTTGTTGTTGTTGTTATGTGCTGTCCAGTTGGACCTGACTCATAGTGACCCCTCCTTGGGTTTCTGAGGTGGTATCACTACGGAAGTAGATTGCCCAACCTTCCTTCCGAGGAGTGGCTTGTAGGTTTGAACCACCAGCCTTCTGGTTAGCAGTCAAGTGCCTTAGGCACTATGCTACCAGAGCTCCTGTTCAGTCAAAATCAGAGACTGCTTGACAAGGGGAGCACAGTATTAGGGGACATCTAGCAGTTTTTGTCACTAATATCTAAGGTGTTGGGTTAGATTTAATGAGGGTGAACATTTCATAGAAGGAAAACTTTGTTCTGCATGCCAATGGGGACCGCTCATGGGGGTGGACATGGGGAATGAGTAAACACTTAAAGATTCTATGTAACAGAATAAATGTATAATTTTTACAGCACAACATACTACCTTTTCTTGCCTGTTAAATACCTTTAAGAGTGAAATCAAGCTCTAAAGAGGGACCGGGTCTCCGGGAGCAAGGTAAGCACGGGCGGGCTGGTGCTTACTGATCTGCACTGAACACTTTCCCTTGTTACCCTCCCGAGAGGGACCGGGTCTCCGGGAGCAAGGTAAGCACGGGCGGGCTGGTGCTTACTGATCTGCACTGAACACTTTCCCTTGTTACCCTCCCGAGAGGGACCGGGTCTCCGGGAGCAAGGTAAGCACGGGCGGGCTGGTGCTTACTTACTGATCTGCACTGAACACTTTCCCTTGTTACCCTCCCGAGACGGACCGGGTCTCCGGGAGCAAGGTAAGCACGGGTGTAGCACAGAGTAGCAGGCCGGAAGAGCAGGAGAAAGGGCTAAAACCCAGGGAGCCAAAGAGAAGAGCAATCAGCCGAAGGGATTAGGTGAGGAGGGGAAACTCAGGGACGCCCAAAGAAGCAGGCCAGAAGAGCAGGAGAAAGGGGATTAAAAGACAGGAAGCCAGATGGAGGAACAGTCAGCCACAGGGACCCAGGTGGGGGGGATAAGAGAGGTCTCCAACAGCAGGACAAACTTGTCTGTCGGTTTGTCCTACTGTGGTGACATGTAGACGCGAGTTTTGAGGCTGAGCCTCTGGTGTTTAAAACCCAGCGAGATGCACCTGGTGCACAGGAAACAGCCCAGTTTATAGACTGAGACAGACTAGGAAGAAGGAAGAGGCCGTCCACTTCTGAAAGAATTGGCCAGGGAAAAAGGAAAAAAGGACTGATCTAAAGACTAGATGGCAGAAAACAAATGCATATATACAGCTACTTTTATTTTTGTTTATGTTACCAGATAAATGGATAAATGAGACTTTTGGCATCATAAAAACAGTTCTTTCAAGTGACTATTAAAAGAAAAAAAATAGAATTATTCTTAAAAGTCACATCATGGTGCAGAAAATACAGGTGCCCAGGAGCTCTGGTGGTGTAGTGCCTAAGACATTTCACTGCTGACCAGAAGGCTGGCTGTTCAAACCCACTGGCCACTGCTCGGAAGGAAGACTGGGCAATCTACTTCCGTAGAGATACCACCTCAGAAACCCAAGGAGGGGTTGCTATGAGTCAGATCAGACTCAACGGCAGTGAGTTTGGTTTTGTTTTTATAGCTATAACAGAACAGATTCCACAATGAGAAATAAGAACAGAAAGAAAAGGAAAATGGTGCCTGAGGCTGAATCCACAAAGGACTGCAGGACTGATGTCCTGGCTTTGCTAAGTGATCACTTCAGGTAAACTAACACATAGAATGGCCACATCACATTCTATGTTCACCCCACTTCCCATCTTTCCTTTTAAATTCTGGGTAGACTGATTGAAGGAGTCCCTGAGTGGTGCAAAGAACTAATGTGCTCAGCTGCTAACCAAACGGTTGGGTGTTTGAGTCCGCCCAGAGGCACCTTCGAAGAAAGGCCTGGTGATCTATTTCCAAAAAATCTGCCATTAGAAACTGTAGGGAGCACAGTTATACTCTGACACACATAGGGTCACCATGAGTTGGAGTTGACTTGACAGCAGCTGGTTAGTGGGTTGATGTATTGGAATCATTTATTGAATTGTCATTCGTTTGGGTGCACATATAGAGAATGGTCGCTGAGAGTTACCAGACTTATATAGAAATTCACCTTCACTGTAAACATTCCATACCTATGCACAGCCTTTGCCGTCCCCTCCCTCCAGCTACTATTTATTACCTAGAAGTCACAGCTGCTGTCAGGACTATCTAATAAGGGCTAACCTAATACTGCTGGAGTCAGAAGCTAATTCTAGCCTGCAGATGAGTTGATCTTTACACATAGAACACAAGCTGACAACATAGGAGGGACCTCTAGAAAGCCTTGAGGCCCTCTTCCAAGCTCCCTAAACACAATGGGGCAAAAAAAGGGAGGATCCCTAGCCAGGATGGGATTTAAGGGTATAGTTTCTCACCATTACATGGGAGACATAGAACAAGCTGATGCCAGAGAAGAGGGAATATGGAAGTAACTATCTCCAGAGAAACAAAATTCTCTACCACCCAGTCAGAGGAGATCCTAACTGCCCATTCCAAAACAAAACAAAATAAACCCACTGCTATTGAGTCTTTCCCACTCATAACGACCAACATTGGGTATCCCAGGCTGTAAAATCTTTATGGAGGTAGATTGCCTATCTTCCTTCTATGGAGCAGCTGGTGGGTTGGAACCCCTGACCTTCTGGTTAGCAGTCAAACGTCTTACCCATTATACCAGTAGCAGTCCTTTAAATGTCCATTAGGTGTAAGAGAAATAGCACAGCTGTCCTAGAAGGTCTTCTTTCATTAAGAAGTCAATTGGATGTAATCTTGACTCTTATCAATTGTGGCCAGCTATTAAGAGGCCAGGCACCTAAGCAAAAGTAATCTACAAACCATCTAAGCAAACACTACTATATTAAATCAAGATATAATAGCCAGTTCTATAAGTAAACAACATAAACTTTAACTACTTTAGAGGACATTCTGGTGTCCAGAGAAGATCTTGTTTTGAAGTGGCCAGTGCTTGAGGGAATCATTGCCTCAGGAGGAAGCTTTTTCAGGAATCTCTTACCAAGAAAATGCCCACTTGTAACCATAAGAAAAAGTTGTGAGTTTAAAGGACAAGAGAGTTTAGCAATGGAGGAAAAAAAGGAAGCCATGAAAAGACATGAACAGTTTAGGGGTGAGGTATTATCCCAAGGCTGGAGTCCCTGGGTGGTGTGAACAGTTAATGGGATTGTCTGCTAACAAAAAGGTTGGAAGTTTGAGTCCACCCAGAGGTGTTTTGGAAGAAAGGCTTGGCAATCTTCTGAAAAACCAGCCATTGAAAAGTCTGTGGAGCACAGGTCTACTCTGACACACATTCGGTTGCAATGACTAAGAATTGACAGCAACTTGTTGGTTTTGGTTACCCCAAAGACAGCCTTTCTGCCACGTGTCACTTGCCTATTGGACCCTCAGCTTCCAAATTCTTCCACATAAAATGTCTGAGTGATTTTGGTTTACTACCTAGAAATGAGATGTGAAACTCAATTTTGTCCTATTAATATTCTAGAACATGCCCCTTATGGCTGCAGATGACTTAAGGCAACATGTGAGCCTGACACCGTTTATAAAACCATTTCTGTGTAAAAGAAACCCCACGTTCACAACTTCTATCTGATCCCTAAAATTTATTAATGCCACTCATTTGCAACTGGTGGCGAACCCTATTTTATTTCATCCCCCTTTTACAAATGAAACTAATGAGTCTCTTTAAGTAAGTGAAAACAAAATCTTACATATTCAGCTTGCAGAAGTAATAGTTAATATTGTACAAAATTCCTCAGACTTCTTCCTATAGAAGAAGTAAACAGTAAAGGTAACTGGCTTCAGAAGGTACAGAGCTGGCTGGCTGCCTGCAAGTAGGACTGGCACAAGAGATGATGAAGCACTGTCGTTAAGGCATCGTGAAGGGATGAGGCTGCCCAGAAGATCGTCTTCCAGTGTCAGGTGCAGTACAACTTAGGGAAACTTCCTTCCCTGACTCCTGACAGAGCTACCTTGAAGTGCAGTAATGAAAGCATTTCCCAGATTTCTTCTCTTTTCTGGCTCGTGGCAGCAAAGAAGAAAGACTGTATCATCTGCTGGCTGATGAGAACTTGAATAGCTATACATTGTCACCAGATCATTTGGAGGAAAAATGATAAATGCCCTAAAGAAAGCCCTGGGATGCTATATGTAAATCTGAGGTAAGAAGAGCCAATAAGGCCTGTGACAATATTAAGCCAGTTACTAGCAATGAAACAATTATATGCACGACTGAAACAATCTATAACGACAGCTATAACAAAGGCACCATGAAAGAGGGCAGGAGACCACTTAGAATAATCGGAAATATCTAGTGTCCTGATAGGAGAGAAGTGTGACCTATTCTAAAGCTCATGGGTCAAAGAGATCTGGAACTATAAACAGAGACTGAAGGTACTATACCACACACCTTTCTAATTATAAGTGCTTTAACTCAGGTGAAGGCATATCTTATAACTGATGGCAAGGAGTCACAAAGTCAAATGTAAGCACACTGAATAGAAAAGGGGGAAAGAAACTTTTAAAAAATGAGAGCATAGAAAGTACCTAAACAGTAATTACATCTAATTTTGGGAAGGGTATCGCAAAATGGGTGTACTCACACACTTCTTGTGGAAGAAGAAATTGCTACAAGTTTTCTGAGATGAGCAGTTTAGCAATAGAAATAAACAGTCCTAAGACTCTGTGGTCTCTTTGACTTGAGAACTCAAGTGTGGGGATATTATCCTAAAGAAATATTTATGGATGTGCAAAGTGATTTTATGATATGATAACAGTAACTAACATTTATCGGATGTTTATTATTGCCTTCATAGAAGGAAAGGCTTGTTCTGGATGCCAATAGAGACCTCAGGTAGGGATGGGGGTGAGGAATGAATAAACATTTAAAGATTCTATGTAAGAGATGGGGAGCTCTGGTAGCATAGTGGCTAAGGCACTTGACTGTTAACCAGACGGCTGGCGGTTCAAACCCACTAGCCACTCCTCGGAAGGAAGGTTGGGCAATCCTACTTCCGTAGTGATACTGCCTTGGAAACCCAAGGAGGGGTCGCTATGAGTCAGGTCTGACTCGACGGCACATAACAACAACAACAACAACATGTAAGAGATGAGTGCATAATATTAACAGGGCAATAACACTTTACCTTTCTTGCTTGCAAAATACCTCTAGAGCTGAGTCAAAGCTCTGAAGACTAAAAGGTAGAAAACAAATACATATGCACAAGCTATTTTGTTTACGTTTGTTTATATGTTACTAGACAACTGGATAAATGAGTCTTTTGGCATCATAAAAAGTTATTTTAACTGAATATTAAAAGGGAAAAAAACAGAATCATTACTAAAAGACACATCATGGTACAGAAAATACAGGTGCCATAGCTTCCTGCATTTATAACCAAGAATGCTTCAGAGTGACAAATGACAAATAAAGAAAATAAAAATGTTTACAGAGGCTATTGTGCTTTGCATACCTTAGTTAATTAAGTCATGAGGATGTTCATCATAGTGCAGTTTATGTATGTTAGCAAAAACTGTTGGCCTCTGAAATAATCACTACAGGTAAGTAGTTAAATACCTTATAATATCCCATTATAATTGGTCCCCTCAGGGAACACCAATACAAAGGGTAATATAGTTATATATATGGACATGAAAAATAATCTCAATATCCTCAGAGGTGAAGAAAATGTGAGTATACAATAGTACCATTTGTATGATTTTTTTTTTTTGATTAAAAAATGTTGATAGTGATAATAAGCATGGTTTGGGATTATGATGATTTTCATGTTCTTTTTATGTGTTGCTTTTATATTTTTAAAATGGAAATATGTATTATTACAAAAAGAGAAGCACAATTTATTTTAAATGATCGGTATTTTCATAGAAATATGAAAACTTTCTTCCACAAGGGAGGGAAAAATTTTAGCTGAGCAAATGCCTGTGAGAAACATAGACCTTCTCTCAAGTAGGACTAATGTGGGAAATGACTCATCCCAAATATGGGCTTGAATGATTTAGTCATTCAAAAAGAAGAATTCCTGTCAGCAGATTTGCATTTTAAGAAGAAAAGGCTAGATCTGCAGGCCCTGGCCTGGGACACTTCCAGCACATTCTCCTTTGTGCACTCAGGAGCACAGGCAGAGGGTAAAAGGAGCCTCTCTCCTCTTTCCTTCTGTTGCTACTACTACAGGAGCTGACTAGACACCCCAAGGCCCTCAGCTGAGCACTATTCCTAGTTCACTGCTGGCATTCCTCATCTCTTCCCTGCATGTAGATGTGGTAGAATGCTTGTTCTGCTCTCGAATAAAATCCTGATCCAACATTGAAGAATCCTCATGCAACTCAAAGATGACCAGAATGAAGTGGATACATAGGCAGTTGCTTTTAGGCATATGGAGGCTCTCCCTCCCCATCCTTGCTTACCCCCAAAGACATGCAAAAACAAACAAAACAAAAACCATTTCCTGGGAATTTTCTCTTCATGGGTCTCTAACCCTTTTGAACTTTTGGTTAGGGAATTAGGCAACCTAACTAGTTAGGTTTAATGGTATTCATGAAACCAAATGTTTTAAGTTATATTGAGAAATCTAACAGATATGTTAAAGATATTACCTCAGTTGGCACAACAAAATACATAAAAATCTTGTTCTTCATCCTACATTGGTGAGTAGTGACTGGGGTCTTAAAAGCTTTCAAGCGGCCATCTAAGATGCAGCTAATGGTCTCCTATTGTTGGAAGCAAAGGAGTGCAAAAAACTAAGGGCAACTGGAAGCAATCAGCCCTAGGACATGATAGACCTCAAGACCAGAAGAACTAGATGGTGCCTGGCTACCAGTGCCAACCGCTCAGGAAAGGATCAAAACTGGAGATCCTGGATAGAGTGGGAGGGAAAACATGGAACAAAATCCAAAAACACAATAATGACCAGAATTACTGGTCGGACGGAGTCTGGTGAGACCCCCAATACTATGGCCCTGGGATACATTTGGAATAAAAGTCACTCCCAGGAGCTGGCTCTCAGCCCAATAGTAAACAGGATGTACATGCAGACCACTCAACCTAGGGTGATGCACCCACATACTCTATGGAGATGCATCCCTTGGAGCAATTGACCATGGGGCACCAGAGGGTAACATTCACACAGAGGAAAGGCAGAACACGCAGGAGTGCATAACTCTGAGGGGTAATGGGGCCGGGGAGTGGGGTGGTGGTTACTGGGCAGGGAGGGGACTCCTCCCCTGGGTTAGGGTTGGGGATGGTAAATGGGTAGTGAAACTAAATGCACATGAAATATTGAACGTAAAACTCTGCTCTGTAAACTAAAACAAGAACGACAACAACAAAAGACAAAAAGAATAATAATAATAAAAAGATATTACCCTGCACAAGTTAGAAAGGAATCTTTTCCTACATGAAGGTCAAAACTTACAAACAACATAGTATATAAATTAAGTGTAATAAAATGCACTTTTTTTATTTTTCATTTTTTATCACCCCCAAAAATCAAACATATACAAAAGTAGGGACCAGTTATCAACATTTACCAATTTTGGTTAATTTGTCTCTCCTTCTTACCAACCCCATCCCAGGATTGGATATATACATTCAAATCTTTTATTTATTATTAGTGGCAATATATGCAACCCAACTTACATCCATTCGTACACATTTCTTTTTAGATGACATTATAAAGTGAGATTCCATGGCTTGAATGCTTTGAAGGCCTCACAAGAAAAGTCCTATTAAACACAAAGGTTGTGTATTCCTTATGTGAGGAGTATTGTTACTTTTATAAGAAAGTGAGGGTGAAGAAAAACTGTTGTAGGTACAAAACAGATATTAAATTGTATAGAAATAGACTAACCTATATGTGCATACAGATTATGCAATACAGTTTTGCATAAAATTGATCAACTATGTCTTTCCTCATCTTATGAAGGAGGAAATAGAGGCACAAGGGAGGCAAAGTGCTTCAGTGAAGAAACCTGACTTATCATGAGATTGTGCCTAACAAAACCAAACCAGAAACTAAAGACAATAAAACTGTTACTACCATTGTTTAACACTTTAGTTGCTGATTACATGGTTGGGTCACAACCTACTTGCAGCTTTGTGGAGATAGGGTGCAGGAGGGCAGTTTGAAGCTCTGTTCACCAGGTTTCCGGTTAACGAGTTTGTGTGCTAACTGGTGGTTTGGACATTCAAGTCCACCAGGAGTTGCCTTGGAAGAAAGCTTTGGCAGTCTGCTTCTGAAACATCAGCCACCAAAACCCTATAAAGCACAGTTCTACTCTGATGAATGTGGGGTCACCATGAGTCAGAATTGAGTTGGTGACAATTGCACTGAAAACTGAACCGCACCATTTCCAGCTTGCTAGAAGATTAGCGTTATATTGCTTGATACATTCAGAGGAAAAGGTGCTGCTAGCAATTTTAGCCTGTAAGCAGTAGTGGGGACCTTGGGTGGTATAGTGCCTAAGGCATCTGACTGCTAATCAGAAGGCTGGTGGTTCAAACCCACCAACCACTCCTCAGAAGGCAGGTTGGGCAATTTACTTCTGTAGTGATACCACCTCAGAAACCAAAGGGTTGCTATGAGTTGGATCCGACGTGATGGCAATGAGCTTTTTTTTTTTTTTTAAAAGTAGTAGTAGTGTATTTTGTTTCTGTTCAGTAGCAAATGAGAAAGGAGTCTGGTGGGGATCAACCCAGGTGGCAACAGCTCACCACCATAAAGAGTTAAAATCATCCTTGAGCAAAGGCTTGCTATCATATGATATGTCCATACTTTTGTTTATTCTTCAACATGCTAGTGACTCCAAATCACACCAAGACACTGGTGGGGAGACATGAAGTATGCGACGGGAGCAGCACCCTCTGAGTCCCATACAATCATTATGAAGTAACTGACCTATATGAAACTGCTAACATGGTTCACAAATTTATTGTCAGGTTCCAGCCTCTAGCTGTTCTCTGATTGTTCTAAATACTTGACAAACTGAAGCCTTTTCACTTTCTGTTGAAATTGCCTCATCTCCCTGTCAGAGCACCATGGGGGACTCCATTACTTTTCTGACTTCTTTCCCCTCCTGACAAGTCATTTAGCTGGTTTCTTGTTGTGAAGGCTGTCCATGTCAAATTAGCCAGGGCCCCTATTGTCCTTATTACCACTCGAAAAGCCATCATGAGTAATGCTACGGGGTCCCTCAGTTGTCATCATTTGTCAGAAAGAAAGGGAGTGTAGTTACATATAGCTGACAGGTAATTTCAGTGTCTACAATTACCCCAATTAGTCTTGTCATAAACAATTCGATAAATGCACACCAATACAAACAGATAAACACACCAAGGTCTCTCACTATTAATGCTGTGTAATGGGTAAATCAGTGATATAATGCTATATTTTATTTATTTTTTTTAAACTATCCTCAGCTGTGAGCTGGCAGTTGCTACCTGGTCAGCACAAATTGTACTATCTACTTTCATTAGCTCATCACTGCAAGAAAATTTGAAAGGCTGTGACAAAATTCATTTAGAAAAAGTGGGAAAGAGCAGATTGTTATAACACCTGCTTTAGGCAAGGATACAACAAAGGTTCCCTTTTATTTTTCAGTTCTGGGCAACTATGGGCTTTAAAGTTGACCATTTTGTGTTAAAACCAACATGAAATAGACTAGAAACAGGGAACAGAAAAATTATACCCACACTGAAATTAGGAACATGATTTGGAAGGAGGGCAAAAGAGCCTGCTGCCAAATGCACAAGTCAGCAACTATCTATGAAAAAAGATTGTAGGCTGGTAGTTTCATATGTGAGACTATTTCAATTCTTTCCAACTAATGCTATCCCCACCCCACCCTGCTCTGCCAAACTGCACCCTGAAACCAAACACACAAGGCTTGCAATGTTCAGTGTCAAAGTTATTTATTGACTCCAGTATTTATATGAATTTGTCTAATAAAGGCAACAACAGTTCTCCTAGTTGGACTCAGTATAGAGGTCATTAAGACCTAGCAAGTGTGGAATATACTGCTTCTCTCAGATATTCTCTAAATATGAGGGAATGAAGCTGTTTTAACATAACACCCTCTAAGAGGACTCTTGAGTTATATTCTCTATTCTACCCTGAGTGAAGCGCCCTTAAGTTCACTCTTGTGATCCACATAACTAAACGCTCAAGGCTCAACATCTGTAGCAGCGTCCACTGCACCCTGTCTGTTTGCTGACCGCAGTCTTAAGAGATGGCTGAAAAACCCAACACATGGATATTGTTGTAGGAAATTGCTCTTGGCAACTATTTGTTCAAGCTCAAGTTTTTTTTTTTTTTTTTTTTTTTAAACCAACACTAAGAACCCACCAGAAAATAGGACAGGTCTCCCTAATGAGTAATCTATTTTAGCACAGTCTTGTCTAGGCATGACAGTTTACTGAGAGGCTTGAAAAACTCGTAATTACCAGTGTTACAGGGCAATTAATGTATATTACATTGCACTACTCATGGCAGCAACTGTCATTTTCTCAATAAAAATGAGTACTCTTCAGCTAAAGGTGACATTAATTGGGACTTTAATGACTATGCAGAGGAGCTGAAGCCAAATATGAACAAAACAGCGATTCAATGAGCGACTTCAGAAACGAGAAAATTGTACTAAAATGAGATTAATTGCTGTTTAGAAAAAGGAAAGAACCTAAAAAGCTATTAAATTGCAGGGTTTGGGTGCCCGGGTGATGGTTGTGATGTTAATCTTGCATTCTCACAGCAGGCAAATATTCACTAAATTCAGATCCTTTGGACAGCAGGAAAAATCATGTATGCTTAACTTCAATCCATCAAAAATATATTTCAGCTTTTATCAGTGTTCTAAATACTTCTGCAATTTCAAAAATTACTGCTCCATTCCTTGGCTGTCATCATGCAAATGTGAACACTGTCAATATTGCTATGAAAAATTTCTCAGCTTCAAAAGGCCTACTTCAGTGATAAAGAAAGAAAAACGTGAAGATTAGAATTGCAAAACACACACTACTAATATAACAGAAGTCAAACAATAAGAATTTAATGTTTAAGTTGTGGAAACTGCTAAAATAGAAAATGATGGGGTCGTTTTTTTTTTGGATCGAAAAATCAAAGAAAATAATTCTGAAATTCTTTCAAGGTTTAAAACTGTATGCTTAATTAATCACCATCAATAATTAGGACATAATTTTGCAGCTTGACTTTAGGGCTATAATTGTTAATACTGCTTTGTAGTTTCTAAAAGCCTTCACCCTTGCTTCAAGGATCTTTAAGACAATTATATAACTGCTTTTCTTTATGGCCTTTTCAAATCTCATGATGGCTGAATATACAAAATACAGCACTTGAACTTTGACATGTAAGAGGGATAAACAGATTTGAGAACTCTGAAGTTATGTGTTCTGTAACTTAAAAAGAGAGAGAGAGAGACAGACAGAGAGAGAGAGAGACAGCAGCGATTTAGTATTATCCTTGAAGAGGGAGTTTTAAAAAGAGTTACATTTTGAACAGACACTTAGCATTTACAATAGCTTCTCCCATATAAAGATCAGGCAAGCCTTTAGAATACTATGCACTTTCCTCCTGCATAAGCAATTCTGTTTGTTCTGCATTTTAATATTTAAAGAGCCTTCTCATCTATAGTTTAGGTCAGGGCCTCAAGACACATTAACACACATATAATTCTGGCCATACTCAAGAACCACATCCACTAAATGACAGGGGGAGGTGAAATAGTATACTTTCCATTTTCAAATCAATGATAAACTCTGTCTATTCTAAAAATTCAGATACACGAATCACCTGACCTCCATTATGAAGACTAGTTATTGGCCACTTGTTTGCCCGAATATACTTACAGGGGCACCAGGGGAGGAGAGGTAGGAATGGGGAGAGACACGTGCATACCCATTATAGCGCAGTGAATTACTTGGTCTGGCTCTTCCGGTCATGGTCTTTGTGGCCCCCACCAGATGACTGGGTAGATCTATGTAAATGTGAAGTGTTTGTGGTCCACCAAGGGGACTGGATAGCTTGTTAGCAATGTAAAAAAGGTACATGGCAAACTTGTAGGGGTGGGACCATGGAAGTAAGGTGTATGGAACCCCAATGTAGGGACTGGTCAGTTTTGTCATTTCTCTAGGTTTAAAATGAACCCTCTCAAAAGTGGAAAAGGGGAACCTCATTATCATCAAGACAGAGAAGAGATGAGAGTGGAGTGAATCCTTGGACTCAAAATCCTTGCACTAACAGGACAACAGAAAGACTGGCAGAGGGACAGCAGCAGCAGAACCCAGAGACCAGCAGAAGACAGAACGGTGGGCTTGCTGGCCCATGCAGTGAGAAAGCTGAGTGCCTTTGGGCAGGAGCCTTGTTGGTGGAGTAGGGTGCACCTACCAGGTGCACCTATCAGCAGAGCTAACAGAGCTTTGGAATGATGCTTGTCTGAGCAGAGCAAGGACCACGCTGAGAGGCCAAGGCTAAAGATAGGCATGCCTGCAGGCACAGCAGAAAGGAGACTGAACTCATTGAAAGATTGAATCCTGAACATTCCTGAACTTGAATTGTGACCTGTTACTTCCCTAATAAACCCAATAATGATGAGTATTGTCTATGAATTCTATGTGGCCATTGCAATTAATTATGGAACCCAGCAGAGAAGTAGTGACTTCCATGGGAGGGATGGCTGGCGTCTGCACTGGTAAGAAGTTTGCAGGATGGTGGCATGTCTTACTTCTGCCTCACAGGAATCAGCTTTGTGCTGATGTTGTTGACCCTACTCTCTCCCCCTCGTGAACTTGGATGTCAGAAGATGATGTCCCCACACATTTTTCGCACCATACGTAAGTCTGTACTCAATGACTGGGTGTTCTGAGAAGTTTTATCTTCTGCTATTATTCACTACAAACACACTTTTTTGAGATCTGAGCTTGAGAGTAATCATCTTTGTAAAACAAATTGCTTTCAGGTTCCTGCACCCCCTGTACTGTCTTCTCCTCCTCTTCCTCCAATTTTCCTTTTTCTTTTATCTAGACTTTTATGTTAACAGCACAATTCTTCCTCAAGAGTCTAACAAATGTCCTTTTTAGTCCTTTTTTTGGGGGGTGGTGGTGGTGAAAAGGGGCCTTTGTTATTCATTGTGCCACTTCAAAAACTAAGCTTCTCTCATACCTCAAAAACAGCTTTATTTAAAGACAAAAAATACACCAAGTTCCCCCTCTAAAAGTCTTTTCAGGCAGACTTCTTAGAGAAGACAGGTGCCTTTGGTTAAATTATCTCTACTGACAAACTATTCACATAATTTTTGTTTTAAAAAGTACATGTCAGTAGTTTGATTCCATTTTGTCTATGCAAATACCATTGATAAAGATTTCAATGGAAGTTTTCAGGCAGTGGAAGAGTTCCAAGCTAGGTATTGAAATGGGACTCAGGAATAGGATACTAATTCACCAAACTTGCCAAGAATGATCTAACCCAGCAGCCATACAAAGGCAACTGCGAACCATCTACATGATTCCAGATAATCCCTTATACTGTATCTCTAGGATCTCATCTCCATTCTGCAGTTTACTGCATTAGACTCCCCGTGGGGCTCCAGGTTTGCCATTTGCAAGATGGGAGCAACTCTGTCATGCTAAATTTGTTGCCTGTAAACTAAGTGTTGAGCACTTGGCAGAGGAAGGACTCCAGGAATGTTAACGATTGGAATAAGCCTTTAAGGAGAGTTCCTAAAATGAACTTATTTGATACTGTTCTTCAATCGTTGAAATTCTTTACCTCTCACAATTGGCACAGCAGTGCTTGCATCCTTGTACAAAGACTGGTACAAAAAAGTAGGATGTATAGCGTTCTCTGCTAAGGTTTCAATTCCATTTTAATCTCATTTTTGTTTTGCACAAATATCATAGGTCTCTCTTCCAAAACACTACTTAGTGGTGTAAATTTCTTATCCAAGCCCCTCCTAAGACTGAATTGTACTACAGTGCCTGTCAATCTCAAAACTGACAGACTATGTTTAAACTGGGAATAGTTACAAGTTACAGGGACTTTTTTTTTTTTTTTTAAACCAATTCCAGGAGATTAGTAAATTACATTTTTAGATACATACCCTGTGAACATTATAAACTCAGTAAGGAGCCAAACTGGAATAACTCAAGTTTGAAAGATGAACAATATTTTGATGTGCCAAGGCTAATACATTTCATGTTTGAAGCCTTACTATTAAGACCTGTAGCAACTGTTTTAAGAGATGAGTAGAAATGAAACAAATGGTAAATGTTTATTCAGTCATACAGCTCTGAAAGAAAACAACTGTTAATTTGCATTAGCTTGGGATCACTTAGCAGACTGCTTTGTAAGAGCTATCACCTCTCAGCAGCCCATAAAAGAGGATGTTTTCATTGGTTCCCCTTCTACCTACTGCAGCTAGATGATGTTTAATTTAAATTTACTTTCTACATGTCACCAATATTGAACTTATCAAAAACCACTTCAAAACAACATTCTTTGTCAGTTTGTTTGTGGAGGAGAAAGTCAACAGGCCAAATACCTGGGGTCAATGCAACCTCATCTACTTCATCTTCTAATACAGGAAACTCTGACACCTGAATTCTAGAATGATGAACCTGAAGTGCCTTTTGAATCGCCAAGTAAACTAAATTATATTTAATATCATTTTAGTGATATCAGGACAGTTGTCCTGCATAAATAGAAGCTTAATGCCCTATATTTATGGGTAACAGAATCTAAGCCATTTATCCAAATGTAGGGGAATACTACTGTGGAGAGCAATATATTCTGATTCCTCTCTTGATTAACTTTTCACCCCTTTTAAATAAGGTGGGGAAGATCTCGTGGCATAGTGCCTAAGGCATTTGACTGCTACCAGAAGGCTGGTGGTTCAAACCCACCAGCCACTCCTCAGAAGGAAGACTGGGCAATCTGCTTCCATAGTGATACCGCCTCAGAAACCCAAGGAGGGGTCACTATGAGTTGAATCGATTCAATGGCAGTGGGTTTGGTTTTTCACTTTTTAAATGAGGTGGGAAGGATGAGAAAAGTAATCATAGTTGGGCTGGGGAGGGGTCCATGACTTAAGGAGAACTAGTATGGAGGCCTTGGCCTTTCATCCATCCCAGAAATTTCAACATAAGATGGAAATTCCTAGGGCATCCTCTCTCTCCATCTTTTCAGGATTGTATGAGACTTTAGGAAGTACAGAAAAATATGTATGAAGAGCTTTCTGGGAAGGGGAGAACAATCAACTATGGGTAAAAGTGAGAAAAAAGGAGATCCTAAGAGGACCAGAGGACCAAGAAGACTCAAACTAAGGCAAATGATCAAAACATCTTGGTACCTGAAGTGAGCTGGGAGAACAAAGAAAGTCTTACATGGTTGCACATCAAAAAGGATGGAAGTGATGGTTGTTAGGAGAGTTAGAGCAGGGAGGGAAGGGAAGAGATAATCATATCTCTGCTTCTTCATCCTGGGCCTACTTGACTTAAAGGGGTCTTTGCCCCCACCATTCAACAAATTGATGTGGAATAAGAAATGTATTGCACTTCAAAACCCAGGTCAGAAACTATGGGACCTTTTGCACATTAGGGAGGCTTTGTCCCAGAACAATTCATGGAAGGGGAATGCCCAATGACAGAAACCCCTTTAGCAAGGGTCATCCAGCTACCTAGTCCAGATGAATAGTGTGACCTACTGGATAGCACAAGCTTCCAGTTCCAATGTAAGTCAAAATCTGGTGGCAGAAAATTACTAAAACAGTGATTTCCAAACTTTTTTTCCACCTTACACACTGGACATATATAATACAGATATGCTCCTACACACTGGGAGCTCTGGTAGCATACTGGCTAAGGCACTTGACTGCTAACCAGAAGGCTGGCGGTTCAAACCCACCAGCCACTCCTCGGAAGGAAGGTTGGGCAATCCTACTTCCGTAGTGATACTGCCTTGGAAACCCAAGGAGGGGTCGCTATGAGTCAAGGCCGACTCGATGGCATATAACAACAACAACAACAACATGCTCCTACACATTAGGCCTCATAGGGATAGGGCTGGCATCTTCCAGGTGGTTCTGATACAGTACCAAAGGGAGCATGACCCCTCTCCCACCAGTTAAGAAACATTTCATTCTAGCAAAGATAGGCCCAATGAAATGCCTAATATGTATATATTTTAAATTTTCCAAAGCCACCAAAAAGTTAAAAGAACAATGAAAACTCATACCTCCTCCCCTTCAACACACACACACACACACACACACACACACACACGTACCTCTTTCTAAGGCACTACTATGACTAGGCACTTAGTTTTAAAGGCCCAGGAGCTCTCTAACTGTGAGTTTATTTTCCTCAAAATTTCACTCTTTTCTCTTCACAAGCAACTTTTTCTATTGTTTGATTCTATTTCAATTCTAAGTCTAGTCAGAGAATATGTGTTTCATTGCCTGCTTAGCAATGCCTGAAAGGTTATAAAGGAAAGAAGAGCATTAAAACAAGATCTTTCTGCTGTATTCTCTAACTGGGGTAGGAATACTTTCCTTCTTGTTTTGGACCTCATTTTAGGAGTTTAAATTTCGTTGTTCCTCTTAGGGGGGAGAAAGCAATATTCTTACTCATAATTTTGTACAAATATACATTTTCTATTGCTACTGAAATGTTATATGCAACTAGATTGAAGAGGGCTGCAGTCAGACTAAGCTTTGAACCTTCCACCAAGGTGGCACTGGATATCATCAATACTTCATCTTTTTTTAAGGAATACAAGAGTTCCTGTGATAGTAAGAAGTGAGCTGAATCTCATCTCAAGCTCATGTCTGCCTATCTTTAATTTATTACTACTATGTGTGTGCTTTTATCAATGGAAATAGGAGGAATGAAGTTTTTGTAAAAGCAAGTACAAAGAAATTAAGTAACCAAAATATTCATTTGCAGATACTGATCTAAGCTTTAGAAAAACAAAAAACTAAATAGATTAGACTAGGTTTCCCTTATCAAGTACTACCACATGAATTTTAGAGGTTAATCTATTTATTTTAAATATTTATTTATTTATTTTTGTGTCATAGGGCAAAAACATAAAAATAAAAATGGAGGGATGACATTTTATATTAGGAAAAACTCAAATACATTTTTTTGTTCTACTGATGATTTTGTATTATTTTTTTTTAAGACCAGTAAGTCACCCATCCAACTAACCCCATGAGCTCCAACTACTGGTCTCCATGGCTTTCCCTGATTAGTTTAGTAATTTCTTGTCTCCCTTTTTGGAGTCTTTGGGTGGTGCAAACAGTTAATGTGGTTGGTTACTAACTGAAAGGTCGGAGGTTTGAGTAAAATCTGTTGATCTATTTCTGAAAATGACATCATTGAGAACCCCAATGGAGCACAATTCTAATTTGACACACATGGGGTCCCTTTGAGTCAGAACAGACATGATGGCAACTGGTTTTTGGGGCCTCCCTTTTCAATAGCTGTAAGCTTGGGTTTCCTTTATAGTATAGCTAGGTTAGTCTTAAAATGTATTGGAACTGGTGATTCAGGAAGTTGAGAGAGTTTTGAATTGGTCAAATAGCTAACAACATTCTTATAAATGTCCTTACTTAGAACGAGGACAGCCAGATCAGAATCTGCCTCCCTCTTTTGCACATTGTATTCAAGCCATTGCTCATTCATCCTTGGAAGCCTGTAATATACCACTTCCCACCTGTCCCTCACTGCACCGCCCTACCCCATGCCCCTCCCCCCCCCAAAAAAAAGTCCAAAAAAACAAACCTATTGCTGCCAAGTGGATTCTGACTCACAGCAACACTTTAGGACAAATTAGAAGTGCCCCATAGGCTTTCCAAAGCTGTAATCTTTACAGAAGCAAATTGCCACATCTTCCTGCCTTGGAGTGGCTGGTGGGACTGAACAACTGACCTTCTGGTTAGTAGCTGAGAACTTGAACCACTGGGACACGAGGGGTCCTCACCTGGCACATAGCAAATGCTAAATAACTGTTTTATAGAATAATAAACAAAGGAATCTTGGCTATGAGACTAATGAATAAATCTTGGACAAGTCCTTTTATCTTTCTGAGCCTTTGCTTTCCTATCCATTAAAATGCTTCTCTGTTTCATTGAGGAATGTCTCGGCTCAAATAAAATAATGAATGTGGAAGTGTTGTATAAATGCAATAGATGACTACAGCTGTGGTTAATAATTACCATTTGGCTTTATACAATAAAATTGCACTGCTGGATGGGAAAAACAAGGGGTGTTGCTAAAAGTTTCTAGTTTTTCCCAGAAGGAACTTATAAAAGTTCATAGTTTTCTAAGAATGTTAAGATGTCAGATCATACCCACATAGTTTTTAATACAT
>NW_006921655.1:6616488-6627969 GCF_000298275.1 Orycteropus afer afer
TTTCCCCTGGTTTTGTTTGATTTTAATCCTTTTCCCCATTCCCAGATCAACACATAGATCTTTTATAGGCTCTGCATTCTGCTCAGGAAGAAGTGAAGTGCTTAGGTAGTTTGGTCTGGGAGATGTTTTACATATGCAGTTCCATTGTGGCAACATGACACTTCTTCAGAAGGCATACTGGCTCTCCTAGAAAGCAGAAGTCTGCTGCAGTGACCAAAGTATCAGGTGGGACCTCATTGATGCAATGTTTCCTTTCCAGCACTAATGCCCCTTACTGCCCAGTCTCTCTACTCCTACACATAGTTCTGATCTCCTTTCACTCTGTTGCCTCATTGTAAGAACAACAGCAACAACAACAAAACCAACAAACTCACTGCTGTTGAGTCAATTTGACACATAAGTAGGAGAAAATTAGAATAAGGAACAATAGCTTGGGTATATGTCACCTCTCTCGGTTTGTTTTGGAGGTATTAAACTGGACCTAAGGAGCTCTGGCAGCGCAGTGCCTAAGGCACTTGAGTGCTAACCAGAAGGTTGGCAGTTCAAACCCACCAGCTGCTTTGCTGAAGGAAGATGGGGCAATCTACTTCTATAAAGATTTATCACCTTGGAAAACCAAAGGGGGTTTCAAAGAGTCAGGACAGACTCGATGGCAGTTGGCTAAACTGGACCTAACAAAATACAATGATCTACTTAAAAACATTAAAAAAAAAAAAAACAAACCAAGATCCACTCTTCATGTATTAATGTAACAGCTTCTCCATCCCTAACAGGTTCAAACCCTAGTAACAGAGAGCTAGCTGAGTTCAGAGTAAATGGTGCCAGAGCCTTTACAAGATAGCATTTCTCTAGAAAAATGAGTAATTTCCACAGACAGCTGAGTTACTTGAGAAACCACGTAAGTTACTGAAACTTTGGAGATGTTGGCTAGCTTCAGTGGTACATGAACATGTCCCCAATTCCCTAAGAGGAAAGGTACTGCAGGTGAATCCAGTGCCAGGGATTCTTTTTAAGTCCAGAGAGCAGTGCAGATACATTGCTTGTTTTTGTCATCTGGTTTGTCTTAATCATGAACTAAAAATTCATTTATAATGCTGTATACAAATGCCATGTTTATATCAGTATCATATGCTGCTTGCTTGAAATCGTATACATTAAAATTAAGAACAGAAATTCAAGTTAATGGTCAAAGACAACCAATAACAAAACCACTAAATTCCAGTTGTCAAACATCATTTAATATGTATATTTCTTTTTTTTTTTTAAACAGTAATTATTAAAACTAAAGCGGTATGAGTGAGTGTTTATGACTTCCTATTGAAAAGCCCTACTTAGAAGGCATTCATTTCAGGTTGAAGAAAATCATGTGGCCATCCGTATGAGATGGCCTAGTGACTTTATATCCTCTTGTCAAACCTCAGCAGTTTTATTTGTAGTGATACATGCTGGAGAAGGTTGGAGGTTAAAGTTGATAGGAGGGGCAACAGGAAAATCAACCAACTCCTTTCAAGAGATTACAACCTTTAACATATTTAGGTCTGTTGGCAGTTTCTGCAAACTTTACAAGTAAGCTGTTTTTTTTTTTTTTTTTACAAACTGATCCTGAAATCAAAGATCAGATGGATCCAGTAAATGCCCTTTTACTTTGAAACAATTTCAAGTGGTCAGTTTATTGCTGCTGGAATTGTTTTTTGGTATTTTAAATTTAAAACTGGGGGGAAAAAAAAAGAAACTAAACCAAACCAAAACAAAAAAAGAACTTATTTTTCAAGTATCTGATATCTTGCAAAAGCAAAATTAGTAACCCCCAATTCACTACAAGTCTCTGAAAACAGAGGGGCAAATTAGGTGCAAGAGAAAAAAAAAAAGAAGAAAACAGAAAACAAAGCCTGCTTTTGGAGGTAAACTGGGTTGTCAGGTAAGGAGATACTATGAGTGCATTGGCTTCTGTCCTCTAAGAAGTGTTCCAATTCTTAGCAGCCTCATACTGAACAGAGGGGAATATATGACTATAGTATCAGGACCTCAGCAGAGAATTGTAACGAAGTCACAAATTAAGACCAGCAATGACTGCAAAAACATTTCATTGTGATAGTTTTTTTCACTAAGCATGCACTGATTTACTTAGGGGTAGCTGTAGTATGAAGCATTCCTAGTGAACCATCTGTAGTTCCTTGGGTGGTGCAAACAGTTAGGTGCTCAGGTATTAACTGAAAGCTTGGCTGTTTGAATCCACCCAGAGATGCCTCAAAAGAAAAGTTTATTGATCTACTTCCAAAAGCTCACAGCCATTAAAAACTCTGTGGAGCGCAGTTCTACTCTGATACACATAGGGTCACCATGAGTTGGAATGGATTTGACCGTAACTGGTTTTTTTTTTGTTGTTGTTGTTTAGTTATCTTTAATCAAATATTTACTATGTACAAGGCACTATATATCTGATCTCATTTGGTTCTCATAATAATGCAAATTGTGTTCATTTTACACTTGAAGAGAAGAGGAAAAAAAAAAGATCAAAGAATTCAAATGATTTGTCCAACATCACACTGACAGTAAGGGGCCAAATGGGAATCAAACCTGTGCCCTTTCTACTTGGCTAACCTGCTTCTTGGGTTGCAGCTAAGGATCTTAATAATTTCTAGATTATCCCTCTTCATGGTTAATTTTCTTTCTTATCATAGCTAGCTGATTTTAATGCACAGTGTAATACTACATAGCTGCAAGGGAACAAGATTCAGTGTGAAACACCATCAGGTCTTGCATTAGGTTACCATGTGGCTGAAGATGGGGTCTAACAATATTATTGGCTGCTACTACTTACTAAAAAAAAAGAAAAATATTTTGGTATTTAAAGAATTCTCTCTGTCAAGGTGGAGATAATGGTTGTATAATACTAAACACTTGTGAAATGAAAACAGTTCCTACTATAAATGTTAGCTCAATTCCTTTCTGTTTTTAAATGTTTTACTCAACTCTCAGAGGACAGATGATTTGATACTGAGTGACTTAATCTCAGCTTCCTCTTATAAAGTGAGGTCATAGCAACATGAGGTCTTGGCTAACTGTAAAAAGTCTATAACTGTGATTTTTTTTTTAACCCTCTGCTTAATTCTATTGACTAAGTTCATCAACCTTTTTAAGCAAATAGATACTTAACCTTTATAAATGAGAGCAAGAGGAAAATACAACTTTGAGAAAAGTTTTTATAAAAAAAGAGGTCCAACTGAATGAAAACCCTGGCCAAGTAAGCTTTGTATTAGTTGCCTATTTCTTTGTGAACACTTATAACTGCACCCACCAAACCAAACCCACTGTTATCGAGTCAGTTCTGACTCACAGTGACCCCCATAGGGTTTCCAAGGCTGTAAATCTTATGGAAGTAGATTGCCTCATCTTCCTTCTGAGAAAGGAGCTTGTGGGTTTGGACCACCAACCTTCTGGTTAGCAGACAAATGCCTTACCCATTGCATGACATAAATGCTTAAATTTACTTAGGAACAACTGGAAAGGCAAACTGCTTCCTCACCCAAAAATGTCTGCCACAAATGTTATGGGAACCACCAACTTTTATTTACAAAGATAATATAACAAACATTTTCAAAAAGTTGCCACTCATTGTTTAGGATGAGAAAACACATTTTGTTTGAAACCTTTTTTAAAAATGCACTAGAAAACCAGTGCAACTAGAAAACTACTAAGAAATTGCCAACAATTTGAAAATATTTTTGTTATTTAAAAATATGTCAACCACAGCCTCCACTAGCCTGAGACCAGAGGAGTTAGATGGTGCCTGGCTACCATTAATGACCACTCTGACTGGGATCACAAAAGGTGGCCCTGGATCGAGTGGGAGAAAAAAGTAGAATAAAATTCAAAATCAAAAACAACTAGACTTAATGGTCTGGTAGAGACTGGTGGAAACCTGAGAATAGGGCTCTTAGACCTCTTTCAAACCTGGAACTGAACCCATTCCTGGAGATGATCTTTCAGCCAAACAATAGACAGGCCTGTAAATGTGAACTACACCCCTGAGGAGGAACATGCTCTTCAGAACAATCAACTGAACGAGACCAAAAGGGCAGTATTTGCCCCAAAATAAAGTTCATAAGACAGGAAGGGGCAGGGAAAATGGATGTATGGAAACTGGGAACCCAGGGAAGAAGTGGAAAGAGGGCTGTTATGCTGAGGGACTGCAACTAATGTCACGAAACAAAATGTGTATAAATTGTTGAAAGGGAAACAAAATTGCTCTGTAAACTGTCACCCAATTGTAATATATATATATATATATATTTTAAAGAATCTGCCTCGGAAACCCAAGGAGGGGTCGCTATGATTTGGGGTCGACTTGATGGCACATAACAAGAACAACATTTTCCCTCACTTACAAAGTATATAAGTGTGTATGTGTGTGTGTGTGTGTATACACATAGAAATATCCACAGCAAGCATATATGTGTTTATACATAGGATAGGCAGATAATGATTTTTTTTTTTTTTTAAAGTTTGTTTGTTTCTATCTGACATAGACAAAGCATTAAGGGAAAGAGCACAGGGCACCAAATATAGGAAGCCATAGGTTCACCTCCCAATGCAAATATGCTAAACACGAAAAAAAGGTTTTATTATAAACATCCTAATTTTCAACCGAAATTCAAAAGAACGGAATAGGCTCACATATGTCCTTAATATCACATATATGTCTCCTTTTTTCCAATTCCACCAAACTACTTTTTGTTCCCTCTCCACTTCTCACTGGAACCATGGTACTTGATTTCTTTACCCAGTCTGTCCTAAATTTCTGCTCTACAAATAAAGAAACAAAAACAGAAACAAAGAAACAAATTCCCACAAATTAAAAATCTCTAATGTGTCTTCCATATGGAGATCTTAAGACATTTCTAAACACTGAATCTAATCATAACTACAAACTGGCTTCAAAAAACCAATATGTACTGTCCCTAAGGCAAAGTTCGAAGTCTAAGGCATTTATACAAGGCTTTCCTTGATGTGGCTCCTGGTCCCTAAAAAAGCTTATAGCTTCCATGCTTTCAGACTTAATATATGACCATGCATGTGTTATTCCTTTTGCTTGCAACACTTCCCTGGTCATCCATCTCTCAGCTTTGAGGCTTATATAATACTGAACAGTCTCCTAAACTTCCACTCTCCTTGTTGCCGTTGTTGTTAGGTGATGTCGAGTCATCTCTGACTCATAGTGACCTTATGTACAGTAGAATGAAACACTGCCTGGTCCTGTGCCAGCCTCATGTTCCTTGGTATACCTGAGCCCATCGTTGCAGCCACTGTGTCAATACACCTTCTTGAGGGCCTTTCCCTTTTTTGTTCACCCTCCACTTTACCAAGCATGATATCCTTCTCCAGAGAATGGTCCCTCTGACAATATGACCAAAATGAGATGAAGTCTGGCCATTCTCATTTCCAAGGAGCATTCCGGCTGCACTTCTTCCAGGACACATTTGTTAGCTCTTTTGGCAGTCCATGGTACTCTCAGTATTCTTTGCCAGCACCACAACTCAAAAGCATCAACTCTTACTCAGTCTTCCTTATTCATTTTCCAGCTCTCACATGCATATGAGGAGATTGAAAATACCATGGCTAGGGTTAGGCACACCTTAGTCTTCAAGGACACATCTTTGCTCTCCAGCATTGAAAGAGGTCTTTTGCAGCAGATTTGCCCAACACTATACCTTGTCTAATGTTTTGACTGCTGCTTCCATTGGTGTTGATTGTAGAACTAAGTAATATGAAGTCTTGGACAACTTCAATATTTTCTCCATTTATCGTGATGATGCTTATTGGTCCAGTTGTGAGGATTTTTGTTTTCTTTATATTGAGGTGTAATCCATACTGCAGACTGTAGTCTTTAATCTTCATTAGTAAGTACTTCAAGTCATCTTCACTTTCAGCAATCAAAGTGTGTCATGTGTGTATCTTAGGTTGTAAATGAGTTTTCCTCCAATCCTGGTGTCACGTTCTTCTTCATATAGTCCAGCTTCTCGGATTATTTGCTCAGCATATGGATTGAATAAGTATGATGAAAGCTACAACACTGACACATTCTCCTCCTGATTTTAAACCATGCAGTATCCCCTCAATCTGTTCGAACAACAGCCTCCTGGTCTACAAACAGGTTCTTCATGAGTATAATTAAGTGTTCTAGAATTCCCTTTCTTCTCAATGTTATCCATGATTTGTTACATCCAGAAAACGGAATGCTTTTGCATAGTCAATAAAACACAATAAAACACAGTAAACATCTTTCTGGTATTCTTTGCTTTGAGCCAAGATCTAGCTGACATCAGCAATGATATCCCTCATTCCACGTCCTCTTCTGAATCCAGCTTGCATTTCTGGAAGTTCTCTGTCAATATACTACTACAACTGTTTTTGAATTATCTGCAGTAATATTTTACTTGCGTGTGATATATACTGTTTGATAATTTTCATATTCTGTGGGATCACCTTTCTTTGGAATGGGTACAAATATGGATCTCTTCCAGTCAATTGGCCAGGTAGCTGTCTTGCAAATCTCTTGGCATAGCCAAATGAGTGCCTCCACTGTGGCATCTCTTTGTTAAAACATCTCAATGGATATTCTGTCAATTCATGGAGACTTGCTTTTTGCCAATTCCTTCAGTGCAGCTTTGACTTCTTCCATCAATACCATTGGTTCTTGATCATATGGCACCTCCTAAAATGGATGAACATTGACCGATTCTTTTTGGTGCAATGATTCTGTGTATTCTTTCCATCTTCTTTGGATGTTTCCTGCATCATTGCCTATAGAGCCTTTCAATATTCCAACTTGAGGCTTAAATTTTTCTTCAGTTATTTCAGCTTGAGAAATGCTGACCATGTTCTTCCCTTTGGGTTTTCTGACTCTAGGTTTTTGCACATTTCATTATAATAATTGACTTTGCCTTCTCGAGGCAGCGTTAATATGGAAGTAGATTGTCCAACCTTCCTTCTGAGGAGTGGCTGATGGGTTTGAACTGCCAGCCTTCTGGTTAGCAGTCAAATGCCTTAGGCACTACGTCACCAGAGCTCCTTTGAAATCTCCTGTTCAGCTCTTTTATCTTGTCATTTCTTCTATTTGCTTTAGCTACTTTCCATTAAAGGAGGAGTTTAGAGTCCATTCAGACATCCATTTTGGTCTTTTCTTCCTTTCCTGTCTTTTTAATGACCTTTTGCTTTCCTCAAGGATGATGTTCTTGATGTCATCCCACAATTCCTCTGGTTTTCAGTTATTACTGTTCAATGCATCAAATCTATTTTTTAGATGGTTTCTAAATTCAGGAGGGATATAATCAAGGCCATATTTTGGCTCTTGTGGACTTCTTGTAATTGTCATCAGCTTCAACTTGAACTTACATATAAGCAGTTGATGGTCTGTTCCACAGTTAGCTCCTGGCCTTGTTTTGGTGAAGATATTGAGCTTTTCCATCACCTCTTGACATAGATGTAGTCAGTCTGATTCCTGTATACTCCATCTCATGAAGTCCATGTGTATAGTCAGTTTGTGCTGTTGAAAAATCATATTTGCAATGAATAAGTCATTGGTCTTGTAAAATTCTATCATGCAATGTCCAATGTTATTTCTGTCACCAAGGCCATATTTTCCAACTACCTGTCATTGTTGTTTCCAACTTTTGCATTCCAATCACCAGTGATAATCAACATATCTTGATTGCATGTTTGGTCAATTTCAGACTGCAGAAGTTGGTAAACATCTTCAATTTCCTCATCTTTGGCTTTGGTGGTTGGTGCATAAATTTGAATAATAGTATTAACTGGTTTTCCTTGTAGGCATATGAATATTATCTTATCACTGACAGCATTGTACTTCAGGATAGACCTTGATACATTCTTTGTGATGACGAATGCTATGCCATTCATCTTCAGTTTGTCATTCCTGGCATAGTAGATCATATGATTGCCTGATTGAAAATGGCCCAAACCGGTCCATTTTAGCTCATTAATGCTGAGGATATCAATCTTCATGTGTTCCACTTCATTTTTGACAACTTCCAATTTTCTTAGATTCATACTTCATATATTCCACGTTCCAATTATTAATGGTGAAAAGATGGTAAATTAATAAGTATGGTGAAAGGTTACAACAGTGACGCATTCCCCTCCTGATTTTAAACCATGCAGTATCCCCTCGATCTGTTTGAACAACAGCCTCCTGTTCTACAAATAGGTTCTTCTTTTGCAGCTGTTTCTTCTCATCTTGAATCATGCCACATCAGCAAATGGAGGTCCAGAAAGCTTTATGCTACCCACATCATTAAGGTCAGCTTTACTCTGAGGAGGCAGTTCTTCCCCAGTTGTATTTTGAATGCCTTCCAACCTGAGGGGCTCATTTTCTGGCACTATATAGGACAATGTTTCAGGGCTATTCATAAAGTTTTCTAGTAGTATATCACACAGTGTTTCACTGCTGTTCATAAGGTTTTCACTGGCCAATTCTTTGAGAAGTGGATGGCCTCTTCCTTCTTCCGAGTTTGTGTCAGCAACCACCACAGCATGACAAACTGACAGGCAAGTTAGTCTCCCTTAGCTGTTCCAAACTCCACCACTCATTTCCTAGTTTCCCTCAGCTGCTCCAAACCTGCCACCCCACCTCACTTCCTTCCTGGCCTTCTTCAGGCTGTTCCAAACCCGCCACTCTGCCTCTCTTCCTTCTTGGCCTCCCTCAGGCCACTCCAAACTCGCCACACCACTCTCCTTACTCTGTGCATTTATGAACCCCAGAACTTTTCTTGCTGTGATTGCTGGTTTAGTTGCTAGGACTGCTGATTACTAGTCGGCATCCCACATTTGACTCAGCTCACTGAGAACGGAAACTTCATTTTGAAGAATTTCTCCAAACATTTCTGTATTGACTGCCTGGCTTATGGACAACTAAGTAAATTTTACTGAATGACTACCAGAGTGACAAAATAAAATAAGTGAAATGCATTTAAATCTATATTTAAAGATCCTTTCAGTCTAGTAGGAACTTGATTGTGAGATAGGCAGGTCTTTTGCCTCTTATTTAATTCCTAAATATTTATATACGCTGCAGAATACATGATCTTGATTTTCAGATAAATTTTTGACATGTGAAGACCATAATCTCTAGTACTGTTTGTCTGTTGGACTTATGTGGGATAAGGCGGGGGATGGTGGATGAAAACCCAAAAAAAATGATTTTAATTATTTTTGAGAAAGTTCTGTTATAAAATAATAACAACAAATTATCACACAGTATAATTGCAACTCTTTCAAGTCTCTACTTGGAAATTTGTTGTTGTTGTTGTTGTTATGTGCCATTGAGTCAGACCCGACTCATAGCGACCCCTCCTTGGGTTTCTGAGGCAGTATCACTACAGAAGTAGATTGCCCCATCTTCCTTCCGAGGAATAGCTGGTAGGTTTGAACTGCCAGCCTTCTGGCTAGCAGTCAAATGTCTTAGGCACTATGCTACCAGATCTCCTACATTTCCCTAAATTTAAATACACACAGTAATTCTTAGTCTAATCTTTAACTAGTAGCAAGCACAAGAATACAAAAGATTTAAATACATTTGTTCCAAGGACTTAAGAGGTCCACTGAAAAAATCAACTTAAATGATCCATCCTTAGGTCTAAATATCTAGGGAGAATCTGACTAAATGTGGCACAATTATGAGCAGGATGTCTATATACATTTCAGTGTCCTGTAACATGACAAAGTTTTGAGAAATAACATTTAAAAATAAATAGACTCAACTATTATGAATCAATTCTACATTTTACACTCATATCGACTGAGGGTATGTGAAATTGATACATTTATAAAAAATATTGATAGACACATATAATCTGCATCAGTAATAGAATAATAATGTAGTTGATAAAGCAAACTGGGTAAAATTCCATGATCTCACTGAGAGCTTAGCGCTTTCTCCAATAGATTATGGGTGTTTTTAAAAGTGATGGTCTTTAATATAATAATGAGGGCAGAAGCAGATGATTCAGATTGTAATGTACACCAAAGTTAAAAAATTTTTAAATAAATTTTTTCAAAAAGATATAAAGAAGTCATCTTGGCCAGTATCATATCTTTATAAGCTAAACACTTATCACAGAATGAGTGTTTAATGGGCAAAAATGACAATTTATCCATTTTTTATAGGGCCCTAGCCCCATACGGATTTGCCTTAGTCTGTAAGCTAAGAAAATATTTTAGTGGAGAAAGCAAATCACTACTTTCAAAAATGCTTGAGAAACTGCAATTTGTTCCCCTTCATTTTTTTTTAAATTATCCATCAGAAATCACTTATGTTTAAATTACACGTCTGTGCTGACTGCGATGTCACTAAACTCACTATCACCAGGGTGATTCCGACTCATAGAAACCCTACAGGACAGAGTAGAACTGCCTGATAAGGTTTCCAAGGCTGTAAATTTTTAAGGAAGCACACTACCTCATCTTTCTTCCACAGAGCAGTTGGTAGATTCAAGCCACCAACCTTCTGGTTAGGATCTGTGTGCTTTAACCAGTGCAGCACCAGAGTGCTCTCTCTCTCTAGCATTAGGCTGCTAACAAAAAGGTTGGCAGTTCAAACCCACCAGGAACTCTGCTGGAGAAAGATGAGGTAGTCTGCTTCTGTAAAGATTTATAGCCTTTGAAATCCTATGAGGACGTTCTATGTGGGTTGGTTTTCTAGTTTATATACACATATATTCTGAAGCATGCAGACAATAAGAACACAATCATTTATCCACTCTTCTGCTTACTGGCTAATATATGCATACAAAATGGTGGGAAATAATTCTAGTATAGGAGCTCTAGTATCATAGAGCCTAAGGCACTTGACTGCTAACCAAAAGACTGGTGGTTCAAACCCACCAGCCACTCCTTGGAAGGAAGATGGGGCAATCTACTTCCATAGTGATACTGCCTTGGAAACCCAAGGAGGGGTTGCTATGAGTTGGGTCCTACTCGACTGCACATAACAACAACAGCAATGCTAGTACAGGTGCTAGTACAGGTCCAACAGCTAAGGGAGATAAACTTGTCTGTCAGTTTGTCATCCTGTGGGGCTTGTATGTTGCTGTGAGGCTTGAGGTTATGCCATTGGTGTTTCAGACACCAGCAGAGTTGCACATGGTGCACAGGTTTCAATGAAGCTTACAGACTAAGACAGACTAGGAAGGAGGAGGAGGCCATCCACTTCTCAAAGAATTGGCTAGGGAAAACCTTATGAATAGCAGAGAAACACTGTCTGTTACATTACTGGGCAACTTTATGAATAGATTGTCTGACACAGTGTAGGAAGACGAGCCCTTGGATCAGAAGGCACTCAAAATAGGACTGGGAAAGAGCTGGCAGCCTCATCAGAGTAGAACCAGCCTTAATGATATGGATAAAGTAAGTCTTTCAGGACCTCCATGTGCTGACATGGCATGACTCAAATTGAGGAGAAAC
>NW_006921655.1:6628885-6639983 GCF_000298275.1 Orycteropus afer afer
CAAGATAAAAGAGCTGAACAGAAGATTTCAAAGAGCAGCTCGAGCAGACAAAGCAAATTACTATAATGAAATGTGCAAAGACCTGGAGTTAGAAAATCAAAAGGGAAGAACATGCTCAGCATTTCTCAAGCTGAAAGAATTGAGGAAAGAATTTAAGCCTCAAGTTATAATATCAAAATATTCTATGGGCAAAATATTGAATGATGCAGGAACCATCAAAAGAAGATGGAAGGAATACACAGAGTCATTGTACCAAAAAGAACTAGTAGATCTTCATCCATTTCAGGAGGTGGCATATGTTCAAGAAGGTATTGAAGGAGGAAGTCAAAGCTCCACTGAAGGAATTGGTGAAGAACAAGGCTCCAGGAATTGATGGAATTCCCATTGAGATGTTTCAACAAACGGATGTCCTGCTGGAGGCACTTACTCGGTTATGCCAAGAGATTTGGAAGGCAGCCACCTGGCCAACCGACTGGAAGAGATCCATATTTGCACCCATTCAAAAAAAGGTGATCCCATACAATGTGGAAATTATCGAACAATATCATTAATATTGCATGCAAGTAAAATCTTACTAAAGATAATTCAAAATGGTTGCAGCAATATATTGACAGAGACCTTCCTGAGGTGTAGGCTGGATTCAGAAGAGGAGGTGGAATGAAGGATATCATTGTGGATGTCAGATGGATCTTGGCTCAAAGCAAAGAATACCAGAAAGATGTTTACTTGTGTTTTATTGACTATGCAAAAGCATTTGATTGTGTGGATCAAACAAATTGTGGATAAGACTGAGGAATGGGAATTCCAGAACACTTAATTGTACTCATGAGGAACCTGGACACACACAAGGAGGCTGTCGTTCGAACAGAAAAAGGGAACACTGCATGGTTTAAAAATCAAGAAGGGAGTGTGTCTGGGTTGTATCCTTTCACCATACTTATTAGATCTTTATGCTGAGCAAATAATCTGAGAAGTTGGACTATATGAAGAAGAATGTGGCATTAGGATTGGAGGAAGAATCATTAACAACCTGCAATATGCAGACGACACAACTTTGCTTGCTGAAAGTGAGGATGACTTGAAGTACTTACTGATGAAGACTGAAGAATACAGTCTGCAGTATGGATAACATCTCAATATAAAGAAAACAAAAATCTTCATAAGTGGACCTATAAGCAACATTACGATAAATGGAAAAAAGATTGAAATTTTCAAAGACTTCACATTACTTGGTTCTACAATCGACACCAATGGAAACAGCAGTCAGGACATCAGACGATGTATAGCACTGGACAAATCAGCTGCAAAGGACCTCTTTGAAGTGTTGAAGAGCGAAGATATCTCCTTGAGGACTAAGATGTGTCTGACACAAGCCATGATACTTCCAATCATCTCATATGCATGTGACAGCAAGACAATGAATGAGGAAGACCAAAGAAAGTTGATGCTTTTGAGTTGTGGTGCTGGTGAAGAATGCTGAAAGTACCATGAACTGCTAAAAGAACTAACAGATCTGTTCTGGAGGAAGTGCAGCCAGAATGTTCCTTGGAGGAGAGAATGGCCAGACTTCATCTCACATACTTTGGTCCTGTTGTCAGAAGGGACTATTCCCTGGAGAAGGATGTCATGCTTGGTAAGGTGGAGGGTCAATGAAAGAGGGGAAGGCCCTCAACGAGATGGAGTGATACGGTGGCAGCAGCGATGGGATCAAGTATAGCAAGAATCGTGGACCTGGCTCAGGACCGGGCAGTATTTCATTCTGCCGTGCATAGGGTTGCTATGAGTCGGAGATGACTCAACAGCCCCAACAACAACAAACAACAACAACAACAACAGTTGCTCACCTGGTTTCAGGGTGTAACAAGGAGTCAGACACTGCAGCATTCAGGCTGTTAGTCACACACTAGAAAAACAACATGTCACAGAGATATTCCACAGCCAAACTTTTCAGTATTTCCAATTGCACATGGTCTAAACAGAGCTGTGGAGTCCATGGGTAGTTAAAGTGCTCAGCTGTTAACCAAAAAGGCTGGAGGCTTAAGTCCACACGGTGGCATCTTGGGAGAAAGGTCTGGCAATCTACTTAGAAAAAATCAGTCACGATTTTTCAAAATCGGCTATGGAGCACACCGTTCTAGTCTGACACAAAGGGGATCTCCATGAATTGGAAACAATTTCTTAGCAACTGGTTTAGTGTAAACAGGGCTGTGCACACAAAACAGGAGTATACTGTAAGGCCATTCGCAAAGTTACAGTGTAAATCTGACATGAAGAAGGATCCAACTCAATTTGGTAGAAACAATTCAATAGAAACATTTATAAATATTTATTTTATCAGACTTAGTCAGAAAAATCTTCCCTGGTCACTTTATCTTGATTTACAAAAAAATGTGTTTATTCATTTACTTATTGATTTCTTTCCCATTATAATCTAAGCTAAGGATGGGTCTTGTTCACTGCTTTATTCCTGGTGCCAGTGCCCAGAAGAGTGCACTTAATAGGTATTCACTGATGAATGATTGAAAATATTATCCTTACTCTCAAGGAGTTCACATTAATTGTTGTTGTTATATACCGTCGAGTCAGACCTGACTCATAGCGACCCCTCCTTGGGTTTCCGAGGCAGTATCACTACGGAAGTAGATTGCCCCATCTTCCTTCCGAGGAGTGGCTGGTGGGATTGAACTGCCAGCCTTCTGGTTAGCAGTCAAGTGCCTTAGGCACTACGCTACCAGAGGTCCCTCACATTAATTAGGTACCTTAAATGGGATAAAGAAGTAGGGGTTTTAACTCAACCAGATCATCCTGTCCTACTTGGAAGGAGATTCAGACCCCTGAATGGGGTCGGGGAAAGATATTCAAACCCACTAATCTTCTGGGGTCTTACCCATGCATGGAAAGAATGTTAGTGTAGCTGGTTAACATTTGTTCCCCTCTAGCTGCACAGTGCCTAAGGCATTTGACTGCTAGACAGAAGGTTGGCATTCAAACCCATCAGCCGCTCTGCAAAAGGAAGTTGGGGCAATCTACTGTAAAGATTTACCACCTCCGAAACCCAGTGGGTGTTGCTATGAGTTGAGAATGGACTCAATAACAGTGGTTTACTATTTCTTTTTTGGTTTGGGGAAACCAGGAAAACAAAAGTTCTGAGGGTGGATCAGCAGGTCCAAGAGAGGTACTCAGAAGCCAGCTGCTGTCTGCACTGATGAAGATGTTGTTAGGAAAATCCTGTAGAGAACGTGGGCCTGCTTTGTTAGATCCCCTCATTACAGAATTGTTTTTACAAATATCATATCAGTGTGACAAAGACTCCAATATTCCCCATTAAATGGAAAGAGGGAAAAATATATTTGCAAAGTTCCTACTGTCAACCATCTGGTGATGAATTTCATGAAGGCCCAGTAAAGTTCAGGGAAATGGATTGAAAACCAAATTTTACAGAGGCTCTTTTTCTGTTTTTAAATCAAAGTTAGTGAAAATGAAAACAAAACATAATAAAACAAAAACCATTTATCAAAATAATTTTTTTATCAAAAATAAAATGTTTGAGGCAATGGGTTTATGTACTACTGCCTCAAGGCCTTCCATCTCTGGGAACATTGTGAAAAACAACAGAATTTGTTTGCAATATAAAGATTCTTACTCAAGTCTATATACAGTGTTTATTACAATGTCTTACAGAAGATGTAACCACCACAGCAAATTTCTCATTGGAAAAATCAAGTTCAATTTCTGCCCTTATGAATCCAGCCCTTTTCAAAGGTGAGAGAAGAATTTAGAGCTCACTTGGTCACTGAGTTTCTCTTATGCTTTGGAACACTGAGGGTACATATAAGGTAGGAGGTCTGACCAGGCCTCAGACACCAGGGATGGCAGGGGCACTGATAGCAGCACCTCCTGATAGGAAGGCGAAATGTCAGGGATGAGTTTTGGCTATTGGATTTGATTCAATTAAAAGACAAATTGCACATTTAGGACTTGATACTGAAAAGGAACTTTGCAGGACATGATATTTTTAGGTGTTTAACTCAGGTGGCGTAGTGCCTACAGAATTTGACTACTAAGCAGAAGGCTGGCAGTTCAAACTCACCAGTCACTCCTTGGAAGGAAGACTGGTAATTTACTTCTGTAGAGATACTGCCTCAGAAACCCAAGGAGGGATCGACCCGAAGGCAGTGAGTTTGTTTTTGGTTAATCCAGGTAGCACTCAGTGACTGGCCTAAACACACCTCCTCAACAGCCTTATTACTTCTGAATTCTCCTGTTTATAACTTGCTTTGTCTTTGTCATTTATCCTCTTAGTCCAAGTCTTTATTGTTTGATAATTAAAAATAATTGCTAATTTATACTGATTGATTACTATATGCTAGACATTGCTCTAAATATTTCACACATATAAGCCCATTTAATTTTGACAGCATACTTATGAAGTGGTTACTATCATTACCTCTGCTTTAGAGATGGAGAAATTAAAGCACAGAGAAGTTAAGGGACTAGGCAAAGGTTTCATATCTAAGTGGTAGAGCCTTTAAAGAACAGATTTGGTGCATTGAGCACCAATGAGAGAAAGCCAGAGGAATTGTGGGATGACATCAAGAACATCATCCATGAAGAATATGTCAGAAGAGACTCTGAAACATGTTCTTCAACAGGAGTAGATAAATAAAATGGAAGAAATGACAAGATAAAAGAGCTGAATAGAAGATTTCAAAGAGCAGCTCGAGAAGACAAAGTCAATTATTATAATGAGATGAGCAAAGACCTGGACTTAGAAAACCAAAAGGGAAGAACATTGGCATTTTTCAAGCTGAAAGAACTGAAGAAAAAATTCAAGCCTTGAGTTACAATATTGGGAGATTCTATGGGCAAAATATTGATCGATGCAGGGAACATCAAATGAAGATGGAAGGAATACACAGAGTCACTGTACCAAAAAGAATTGGCCTATGTTCATCCATTTGAGGAGGTGGCATATGATCAACAACCAATGGTGCTGAAGGATGAAGTCCAAACTGCACTGAAGGAATTAGCAAAAAACAAGGCTCCAGGAATTGATGAAATACACATTGAGATGTTTTAACAAACGGATGCTGCATTGGAGGCATTTACTCATCTAATGCCAAGAGATTTGGAAGATAGCCACCTGGCCAACTGACTGGAAGAGATCCATATTTGTACCCACTCCAAAGAAAGATGATCCAACACAACGTGGAAATTATTAAACAATATCATTAATATCACACACACAAAAAAAAACCTAAAAACCAAACTCACTGTCATTGAGTCAGGTCCGACTCCTAGCGACCCCTCCTTGGGTTTCTGAGCCAGTATCACTAGGGAAGTAGATTGTCCAACCTTCTTTCTGAATTAATGTCACAAGCAAGTAAAATTCCGTTGAAGATAATTAAAAAATGTTTGCAGCAGTATATTGACAGGGAACTTCCAAAAATGCAAGCTGGATTCAGAAGAGGATGTGGAATAAGGGATATCATTGTTGATAACAGATGGATCTTGGCTCCAAGCAAAGAATACCAGAAAGACATTTATGTGTGTTTTATTGACTATGCAAAAGCATAAGACTGTGTGGATCATAAAAAATTATGGATAACATTGAGAAGAACTGGAATTTCAGAACACTTAATTGTGCTCATGAGGAACCTGTACATAGACAAGGAGGCTGTTGTTTGAACAGAACAAGGGGATACTGCACAGTTAAAATCAGGAAGGGAGTGTGTCAGGGTTGTATCCTTTCACCATACTTATTCAATCTGTATGCTGAGCAAATAATCCGAGAACCTGAACCCTATGAAGAAGAACATGGCATTAGGGTTGAAAGAATACTCATTAACAACCTATGATATGCAGACAACACAACCTTGCTTGCTGAAATTGATAATGACTTGAAGCATTTACTGATTAAGATTAAAGACTATAGTCTGCAATATGGTTTACACCTCAACATGAAGAAATCAAATATCTTCACAAATGGACCAATAAGCAGCATCATGATACATGGAGAAAAGATTGAAGTTGTCAAAGACTTCATATTACTTGGTTCCACAATCAACACCAATGGAAGCAGCAGTCAAGAAATCAGATGTCATATTGCACTGGGCAAATCTATTACAAAAAAACCTCTTTAAAGTGTTGAAGAGCAAAGATGTCTCTTTGAAGACTAAGGTGTGCCTAAGCCAAGCCATGGTATTTTCAACCACATCATATGCATATGAAAGCTGGACAATGAATGAGGAAGACCAAAGAAGAGCTGATTCTTTTGATTTGTAGTTTTGGCAAAGAATACTAAGAATACCACGGACTGCCAGAAAATTGAACAAATCTGTCCTGGAAGAAGTGTAGCTGGAATGCTCCTTGGGAGCAAGAATGGCCAGACTTTGTCTCACCTGCTACAGTTATGTTGTCAGAAGGAACAATTCCCTAGAGAAAGATACTATGCATGATAAAGTGGAGGGTCAGCTAAAAGAGGAAGGCCCTCCACAAGACAGATTGACATTGTGGCTGCAACACTGGACTCAGGTATAGCAAGTATTGTGAGGCTGGTGCAGGACCAGTGGTGTTTTGTTCTGTTGTGTGTAGGGTTGCTATGAGTCAAAGCTGACTCAATGGTACCTAACAACAACAATATACAGGTAAATGCATAATAGGAAGGATCCAGAAGGAGGTCTAAACTCAAAAACATTTGGATTTCAGAAATCTAAGAGGGTGTGAAGAAAATTTTGATCTAGCAGTTCAGAAAATAAAGCTGATTTGAAGAAAGTTTATGTAATCATGTTGTACATCAAGATTCTGTCTTATATTTACCTTATTTCTTTGTGGGTTATTAAGACCCAAGAAGTACTGATATATATATATATATATATATAATTATATGACTCTCTCTCTCTCTCTCTCTCTATATATATATATAATCAAAAATAAGAGAAAATAATCAATAGTAACATATATAGTTTTCCATAACTGTAGAAATCCTAAGAACTTTTACATGTTGAAACATCTCTTCATGTTAATTGTAAGCTTTTGTATCTCATTTTGTGTTATATATTCAGTTAATATTACATATATGTTTACTAGATATATTTTGGCTTCCAATTGGTCTTATCTGTCTTTGTTGGATACAGTATAGAAAACATACCTAATGACTTTTGGACTTATGGTACAAAAATAGTTTATGATAGCAATTTGCTTTGCCTAAAATTTCCATATTTTATTTAAACAAGTTTTTATTTTCGGTTAAATTATACATAGCAACATATACTCCCATTAAACACTTTTTACACAGACAGTGCATTGTTTCACCATTGTCATGCTATCATCCAAATTGTTTCACCACCATTAACTTAGACTCTCTATCTCTTATAGTTCTCAACAGTGCTTCAGAGTTACTGTTGCCATTTTGATCTCATAACTGTAAATCTTTAAAAGTGTGTAATGCTCAAGGCAAAAATTAGTTATTTATTGAGATAAACTGCTGTTTAAAGATAACTTCATGAGATAGTTTGGTTCAAGGTTTAATAGTTGTTTCCAGGCAATAGGTTTAGGGGCTTCTCTAGTCTCAACGTACTCAGTATGTCTGGTTTCCAATAAAAATTTGAAGTTCTGTTCCACAATTTTCTTTCTCTTGATCAAGATCCATCTAAGTTTTTGATTTTAGTGCAATATTGCTCTTAAAGGTTATAAAATCTCCACAGCTAAACAATGGAATCCTAAGTTATTTTAAAGTTGAATTCAGGCCATGGTTTACACATTTGGTAGTAACTGACTTAGATCTGGAAATGTTGATACTCCAATATACTCCTTGATTATTGCCAACCTTAATTACTTTGGAGTGCCATGGTGATGAAATTTGCCTCTTCCTCTTCACCCTCTTTAGCAATTTGCTGACATGACAAAAGTTTAGGCTGGTGCTCTTGATTGGTGCTTTCTGTTGCTTCCATTATAAAATGTGGGCCAAAGTTCCAACCAATGACTCTCAACTTCAACTTTTTCGTTCCTCAATGTCTTACATATACATACTGTTTTCGGTAGGTATTTGTATAAGTTATACAATGTACTCTCTGGACACTTTGTTTCATTTGCCTTTTCTTTCTCAAAAGTACAATATATTTGTGCATAAAATTAAAAACTGTAAATTGGTAAACAATAAAATTTTATAGTTAAAATTCTGTGTCAGTGTTTTAGGTATTTCTAAGTCAAATTTAGAGAATCCTTATTTTTCTCTGAAACATTCTTTCCCAGATAGTATTACTTTATTTTTCAGTGTTGATATTTTGGAAACTGGAACATGCTTTACAAATATTAAATTATCATTATAATTACATGAAGAGGGTCATGAAGAGAATTTGCCTTTACTGCTTATCATGATTGAAAATTTTACACCTAATTGAAAATATTCTGATGTCAGAACTACTGATGGTATAATTTATTTTGTTTTTCTAAGATTCTCATGTATGTAGCAAGAGGAGCACACTGGAGATTACCTCAATATGCCTCTCCATTTCCCTTTTGTGGTGCTATACCAATTCCTCTTAAGGTGAAGGGCACACATTGGTGACCAAAAGATATATTTTCTTTTGCCTCTAGTGTTTTTTGAATTAATTACCAACGCTGTAGGACATTAAACATAAAAATCTAGACTCCCAAACATTGTTCAAAGAAGTGGAAGCCCACTTTTTTTTTTTTTTTTTGTACATGGTCACAACTGGCTGGGACAGAGTAGTGGCTGCTCCATGTCGAAGTAGTACTTGCTTTCAAGTTCACCACCATCTCCACCCCTTTAAATTGCCTGGTTGGTCCTGTAAGCATTTCAGTTTACAATTTCCAGTCAATTGGACTGTTCAATTACAAGACATATGGTCAGTTAGGATGCCTAGATGGATTTATTAGCTCCTTTTAGACAGCTTAGAGTTGTGACCTCAGTCACATCCCATCATTATTTGATGATCATCTCCTGTCTGTCAAGAGTCCATGAAGGGTTCCCAAGAGGGTATTCTAAAGGGGGCATAGTTGAAAAAAAGTGATCTTTGGTCAAATATGCTCATGAAATGTAGGATTAAACCATGTTAAAAATGTTTTCTTGCTGTAGAACTTCTCATTTTCCTTAATATTCTTTTCGGCAGCATTTCCCAAAGTTATCTGATTATCCAAACTTTGCTTTGGAGAGCATTTCTAGGAAATAGTGTTTAGTGAAACAACTATGACCCAAACAGGCCCTTTTCCTATACCAAGTAAATTTATTACTTTTGCTAACTAATGTGGATTTGTGTAGTATATATAGCATTTTAGATGAATATTCAAATATAGTTTAAAAAAAGAGTAACACTTTGCATGATATTGCATTTGGAATATTAATTTCGCAATTCTTGTTGGCTGTGAAATGTGGAGAGATGGCCAAACCTACGGAGCTTTTAAATTCAATAAAATAGTTTTGTATAACTGTCAGTAATCAAAATGGAAATAGGAAGAAGCATACTTATTCACAATTGGTTCCAAGATAGCATCTCCTGCTTTAGTTTAAATTAGCTAACATTTGGAATACTCGCATAATTAATTTTGAAGTTTAGAACTTGCCAGTAATAGTTAAAATATGTGTCACAGTGTGTATGTCTTGTAAAGGGTTTGATAAGTTTATTGTAATAACATCTCTAAACAGACTAATAGCATATGAAACAATACTAGTAATTATTTTTGGTAAGTGAATATTATTTCTCTCAGAAACTGTTGTTAGACTTTCTGGCAAAATAAAAACAAGAGAGAGACAGAGGGGACAGGCGTGCCTTGTTTTCTTCAAACCACAAATGTGAAAGACTGAAGACTGTTTATTGCCATTGCATATCCATTAGATTTATAACACTCGTTCCCAGTGTCAGAAACTTTGGGTACATTGAATGCTGACAACATGAACAATTTGTGCTGTTACCACTGGTAACATGATATTGACATTTAAAAAAACACTTATGCTTGTTCAAAATAAAATCCATTTATTTATTCAACAAACACGTATCAAGTGTCTATAATGTGCCAGGAACTGTTCTAGTCTGAGGGATACAGCAATAAATGGAACAAACACAAATCCCTGCCCTCATGGAACGTTCATTCCAGTGGGGTGAACACAATAAGGGACATTATAGGTCACATTAGGAGGTGAAAAAGACTATGGAGAAACACAAATAAAGGAAGGAAGGAAGAGGGAGGCAGTTGGGAAAGGTCATAGTTTCATGAAGGGGTGTGAGGGTAGGCCTAAAAAGGTAACACTGTAACTGATTTTTAATTGTAAATGATGTACTTACCTGGGGAAAATGTTTTATGAAAAGGGAACAGTATGTGCAATGGCCTAAGGTAAGAATGTACCTGGCAAGTCTGAGGAATAGCAAAGTGGCTAGTATGTCTGGTGCACAGTGAGCGAGGGGTAATAGGAGAGGGTGAGGTCACAGTGTTTGTTGACTTGGCTGCAAAGGCTCTTACTCTGTGTGAAATAGGGAACCAATGTAAGATCTTGAACAGAGGATTCAAAGGGAGCTGATATATTTTAAAAGAATGATCTGAATTCTATGTTGAGAAAAGAATGTAGGAGGGTAAGGGTAGAAGCAGGGAGAACAGAAGGTATTTGAATAACCCAGATAAGAAGAAAAGAGATGATGGTGGCTTGGACCAAGTGGTATCAGTGGACACAGTGAAAACTGGACGGATTCTGGATATTCTTTTGAAGGTAAGAGTTAACAGGATCAGAAATGGAATATGAGAGAAAAAGAGAACAGTGATCCTAAGGAGTGAGTCTCTGGGCCTGCAAGCTGGGGAACATTGTAAAGGGGGAAATCAAGCTCAATTGGCACAACATGGTAAACAAACATCTTACTTCAGTGAGTAGTGACTGGGGTCTTAAAAGTTTGTGAGTGGCCATCTAAGTGGTCTCTCCTATTCTGGAGCAAAGAAAAATGAAGAAAATCAAAGATGCATGGAAATAGTTTGTCCAAAGGACTAATGAACTGTGAGAACCTCAACCCATATGATTCTGAGACCAAAAGCACTAAATAGTGCCCAGTTACCTATGGCAACTACTTGGGAAGGGATCTAAATTGGAGAT
>NW_006921655.1:6640314-6643459 GCF_000298275.1 Orycteropus afer afer
CCAGTGTCACAAAACAAAATGTGTATGAACCATTGAATTCAAAACAAATCTGCTTTGCAAAATTTCACCCAAATCACAATAAAAAGTTACAAAAAGAAAAAAAAAAAAAAAGAATGATCCTAAGATATTTTATCTACATAAGTGGAATGATAGAGTTATTATTAACTGAGATGGGGGAAACATCTGGAATTCAGATCTGGCCATGTGAAACTTGAGATGTCTGTCATATATCCAAGTAGAGATATTCAGAAGGCAATTGAAAATATAGGTCTGAAGTTCAGGGGAGAAAGCAAATATGGACACACAAATTTGGGAAGTATTAGCATACAGATGGCATCTAAAGTCACAAGACTAGATGAAATTACCAAGAAAAAGAATATAGATAGAGGAGAGAACTAAGCACTGACCCCTGGAACATTGCACCATTAAGACAATCATTGAAAGAGAAGGGATCATGAAAGAAGATTGAGAGGGAAGGCCACTATAAAGTTGGGAGAAAACAGGTATAGCATCCAAGAAGGCAAATAAGAAAATGAGTCAGGTTGTTGTTGTTGTTATGTGCCGTCGAGTCAAAACCAACTCATAGTGACCCCTCCTTGGGTTTCCAAGGCAGTATCACTACGGAAGTAGGATTGCCCAACCTTCCTTCAGAGGAGTGGCTGGTGGGTTTGAACCGCCAGCCGTCTGGTTAGCAGGCAAGTGTCTTAGGGAGTCATCAATAAGTTGTGTCAACTGTTGCTGAATGGCAAAGTAAAGGTGAGTTTTACATACTAACCACTAGATTTCTTAACATGGTATTACTGGTCATAATTATAGTCTCAAACTATATTATCTTTATTATTAAGCATAAATTTATGGGACACTACATGAAACTCTAAGTATATTTTAAGTTATCTTCTATGCCCTTATCTCTTTTCTAAACAAAATAACCCAGGCAGTTCCCTGAATATAAGTTTCCCTACTTGGGTTAAATGACCTTACATTCCTGATTCAACTGACTGATTCAGTGATTGTCACATGACCTAACTCAGCCTGAAGGTGCCCAGTGGCCTGTGCAGGGACCTGATCCCATAGCTGCCTAGTAGTCATTTATTGGATACTAAGCATTTGGACTGTAACTAATTGACCCAGAGTATAGTGGGCTAGAACATGAGAGACAGTTGGAGAAAAGGCAGTTAGTAGAAGTCATTTGTCCAAACAAATCTCCTAATTCCTGATGTAGTATTCCAAGTGGACCCTATCAGGCCAATGGTACACAAAATGAAAGCTCCTGGTCCAATTACTTGCTATTTTCACACATTTGTGGTACACTCTGGCAGCACATGGCTGAGTGTAGTATTTTCCAAGTGTTTCTAACATAACTTTACCCCAAACACCATAATTGTTGACTTTAGCCTAGAGTCTAGATGAATGGTTTCACTTGAAAAATTTAGCAGAAGTACAGATATAACAGGCAAAAAATAGGAGGAGGGATTAGTGACAATTCAGACCTTGGGACAAAGGCTTGCAAAAGGACAGTGTGAGAAGTACGTTTGTGTGGCTGGAATTAGGGAGGCACACATTAAGTAACATCTCAGGACAAGAGGTTGGAATAGACAGTGTAAGACCTTGAATGGGCATTGGGCTGAGGAATCTCACTTTCCTCCAGAGGTGACAGTCAACTACAGAAGTTTTTAAAGAGGTTCTCAGAATGAAAAAGATAGCAGACGGAAACTGGGTAAGATGAGGAGCATTTAATAAAGGGCTTATTTACTGAAGTGGGTAGAATTTATGGAAACCATAAACCAACTGTCAAGTTACCATCAAGTCTACTCTGACTCATGGCCACCTATGTGTGTCAGAGCAGAATTATGCTCCACAAGTTTTCAATGACTGATTTTTCAGTAGATCATCAGGCCCTTCTGAAATGCCTCTGGGTGGACTTGAACCACCAACATTTAAGTTAGCAGCCAAGTGTGTTATCCATTTGCATCCCCCAGGAACTCCCATGGAAACATTAGATATATGTAACATCTCAAGGCCATCAACTGTAGAGAGTCCCTACCATTCATAGATCTGAATGAGGAAGGAGACTGAATACCAATAGTTGAGACAGAAGTTGTCTGGAGATGAGAGCCTAATAGAACTGACTTGGTAGACATAGGCAGACAACCTGAGGTGACCTGATAGAGAAGGAGCTGGAGGAGCAAAAACCCTATTGAAAACCTCTTCCCATTCTCTGATCTCCTGCTAGTGTCTCCCACTGACTGAACCCAAGAGGAAGCCAGAGGGCAAGGCAGTCTGTTTATGTGGCTTATATGGATCAGACTTTCAGGTCACAGAACAGAATGGCATAGGATGGAGATAAGTAAGACAAAGCGTGATGTGTCACACTTGGAGCTGTGCTCTTGTAAGAGTACCATATTTTTACATATAACACACCCATGTAAATAATGCACACATGCATATAAAGGACATAGTGTGCATAGCGAACTAATGTATAAGGGAGTTGCGTGGCTTGCAAAAACCTGTACAGCTCATGTTCTTTGCGTAAGAATATTGTAATCTTGTGGCGGTGTGCAGGAAAAAAGACAAAGTAAGGAGCAAAGTGTGGAAGACTACTGCTTTAATGATTTTGAAAAAACTAAGCATCCCAGGTGCTACATTAGTAGTTCTAGGTGAAATGGTTTAAGGTTCTTCGGCCTTTCAATTAGGAATTATAAAATGTTTAGGCAGGTGAGTAGGACAAAGGAGCATAACTGACTCAATATCAGAACAACATTTCATAGACACACTCCTGGGAGGATGGTAATCTCTTCAGCCGTAAGTGAGACTAGAAGACACCAGTATGAAAGAATATCAAGAGGCAAGGCAAAGGAGGGACTAGTGAAACAAGTCAGTAACTCTAGAGTATAACCCAAAGGTGGCTTTTAAGGCATGGGACAAACTTTTTGGAATCCTGAGGAAGAGTGTAAAACTGAGGAAAGGAAGAAATGTAATAAGGAACAATTTTGTATGAGAGTCGGGGCCGATTCGACGGCAAACAACAACAACAACAACAACAACAACAAGGTAAGAGAATAAGTGAAAACACTGAGAAAAGAGGGCTGACTAAATGAAATCATATGTAGGAGAACTCTCTTTTCAGAGAAATAGGACACAAGGG
>NW_006921655.1:6643804-6699880 GCF_000298275.1 Orycteropus afer afer
TGAGTCGGATCCAACTCAACGCCAGGTGGTATTTTCCTCCCGAAAATGTCCCCTCAAAGCATTACAATTTTTAATTCTGTTGTTGAAGGTATAGATTTCTAAAGAATTTAATCATATTATTAGCAAATGTTCATTACATATAAATAAATAATGTCAAGTGCCGGGAGATTAACCTCAAATGAGAATTAATCTCAAATGAAAGAAGTGATTATTAAATAAAAGAACTGTTAAAGTAGGCAGGTAATGAAATTGAGATGACAGGAACACAACATGAAGTCTTCACTTAAAATGTTTTAAAGTATCTAGTCTACCCACTAGAATAAGATACACATAACTCTGCAAAGGACACCTTTAAATTTTAAAAGTACAGTAAAGCTATAGAAATAGTCTTTTAAATTTTAAAGTAGATCATATAATATGCATATATATAATACATATATATCTTAGGTAATTTTAGTGATTTAGGAAATTAATCTCAAATAAAAATGATTTAAAATAGTTAAAAAGTATATTGTCAGTATGTATTAAGATAAGCATATTTAAAATAATTGATATGCTAGAATCATAACATGGGAATCCTTACTTAAAATGTCAGTATAGTCTACCAATTAGAAATAATATGTGTATTACTATGCAAAGATCAATGTTAAATTTTAAAAATACAGTAAAACTACATTATCTTCAGTAATTTTAGTGATTAATGCTTTAATTAAGAGATGAGGTACATGCAGACATATGCAATAAACTGACATAATTCATCATATTGCAAATAATAACATGATGAATGCATATATATAGTGAATTATACAACACACATGCAAATCATATACTCATTATCACACACAGACATTATTTTTCCTAAAGTGAAGCTGTAACAAATCTTCAAGTATTACTCAATCTACTGCATGACTATTTAAGAACCAAGTAGTTTGTAGTACCTTTTGTAGAAAAATAATTTAAATTGAACTCAAACTCAAGTGAATGAACACAGAACAGACATTATTCCTGGCTCTGGTAGCATAGTGCCTAAGGCACTTGACTGCTCACCAGAAGGTTGGCATTCAAACCCACCAGCCACTCCTCGGAAGGAAGGTTAGGCAATCTACTTCCATAGTGATACTGCCTCAGCAACCCAAGGAGGGTTATGAGTCAGGGCCGGCTTGACGGCACATAACAACAACAACAACACAATCTTTCAGGTAGGCTAACCTGGCAACAAGTCCTGGTACTATGTACCTATTGTTCAATAGTGTCATTTTAAATAGATGTCTAGGCACTGGAGATTTTAATATGGTCTTTAAACATGCTGCCAAATTAATCTTTAATTTTTTATTTTATTTTTTTATACTGAACAGTGAATACTTTGGTCATTGACTAGTGGAAAGAATAGAAACAAACGGTTTGGAAATAGTTTTCCAATGAAAGCGTAATTATTCAAAAACACGAATCTCCATAGATTGATTTGTTTCTGAAATGCTTTAAAATGAAGACAATTTAAACATGAAAATATTTGGTGCTTGGAAGTAGCTAGTAATATTGCTAAGAGAAGCTTGGCTCCCCAAAACCTTGACAGAAGCAGACCTGGCTGAAGCTAATATGTAAGGTCTAAAAGAATAGGCCTGAGTTATTTATAAACAGCTACTTATCACAAAGTCAACTTAATACAAGCTGGAGACATTCTGTTAATTAAGCTTTATGACTAAATTCAATGAAAAATACATTAGCCTTTTTACTTTATTTTTAATGTTTAAGTTAACTAGGGGAAAAACAACATATCTCTGAAATCCTTGTATCTGACTAAAGTATATTAGTGTTGCTCAAACAGGAACACTGTAGATATGAACATGTTAACTAAGACAGACAATGAATAAATCAAGTTTTTCTGATAATTTTGAACTTTAACTTGGGTAAAGACTTTCTTTACCAGCAGGATGACTACTGAAATGTCCTTAATTTTTGCATTAAGATTGAATCAGTATATATGATCAGAAATAGAAGATTTAAAAATTACTTACATCAATGCATTATAAATCTCACTTTTAAATCAAACCCAAAGAAAAATATTTACAAGCTCCACCCTTGTGTGAATCAAATATAATAGCTTCATGCATGACTTTTTCTCATCTGGGAAACAGACAATACCCTAATACATTAATATTATGAATTTTACAACATTTTAAAGATTTCTTTGAAATGAAAAGTCTATTTTACTTTTTAATTAAATCTATTTTCCAGGAAGGTCTTTAAGACTCTACAAAGCACCTTGCATTTTCTTATTGCTGACAGTTTTTGAAACCACGCTTGAATGCTTTCTTTATCCTTTGGTGAACAATTGAAAGATCATATGCTACAAGACTGTGCTTTCTCTTCTTCTTGGACTGTAATTAAGGCATTTTAATACATTTCCTCATAGTTGTTACAAGAACAAACTATTAAGATTCATAGATTGAGACAATTTTGACTCCTATGATTATATAAACACATACAGTATGAATTTTTCCTAATCATGAATTTGAAAAAATAACAACAAAACACCTTCAAATAAAATGATTAATCTCTGGAAGGTTAAATTGAAATGGGGTTTCTTATGTAGTCTTAATGTATGTAAATGATCTGATAGAAAAGTACAATATATCTGGATAATTATCTTATAATACAAATGGAGTAAATGATAAACTCATATTAAAAACACAGTTTTAAAAATCAATATATAATGTAAGAGTTGATTTTTTTGTTTAAAGAGAAATACTGTATATGTGCTTAAAGATAGCCAAGAGAATATGGATACACTTTTTAAATCATGTAAGACCTAAAATTTTAATTTAAATGTATAAATATTTCTTCTGGACATAGATCCATCTAGAAGGATATATACTGAGCTTAATATTCCTTAGGTTGTGAAACTATATTTGCAATACAAGAGCATGCCTTTGTAAACAAAATAAAAAACCAAAGCCTGAAATATAAGATTTCTAAGCTTCAAAATTAGTTTTCCAGGTACATAAGAAGGCTGAAATCACATATTTACTATATTTTTAAACAAAGATAGTACCAAGCTGCCATGTAGGGCTGCACACATTTCAGAGCACAAAGAAGGATGCTAATAGGTTTCTGTCAAATTTTGAATACATTTTCAGACTTCTTCAGCCCTTTCTATATTATAAGAAATGAGGTTTACTACTGGGTTAAAATATTTTAATTGAACCTGAAGTTAATTACATGGTTTTTTGAGTAACCTTTGAGGATTAAAAAGAAATCCTTATATTATATCTTACAATTTTAAAATTAAGATTGGCAGCAACAAAATATTATAAAATTAAAAATGTCGCAATTTTATATTATGAAAACAATAAGCAACAAACAAAACAATAAACACTTTAGCAAGATTCATAAAGTAATTTCCCTGACAGTTTTTTATTATAAGGAATTTCAAACACATGAAACATGAAAAACCCAAAGGGTCATACAGACCTCCACCCCTCCCCCTGCCCCACCTTTTAAAATCAATCTGCCTCTCTCTCTACTTTTGTATTTATTTTGCTCAAGTATTTAAAACAAATCTCAGGCACCTAGTAATTTCACTTGTACATATTTTAATATGCACTGCTTTGAAAAATGGACATTTTCTTCTATAACCACAAATGTATAATCACACCTAACAAAATGAACAAAAATTCCTTCGTATCATCTAATATTTAATCCACATCAACTTTCATGATTGTGTCAGAAATGTTTTCTGTGCATGGTCCGTTTGAATCAAGGTGCAAAACAAGGTCAATTGTTGTGATGTCTCTTAATTTCTCTTTCTTAGTACAGCTGTTCCCTCCCCAGTTTATTTTCATGCCTTTGTCGTGTTGAAGAAACTGCTCTGACATCTTTTTAAATTGAGCCTGGAATGTTACTGCTGAAGAAAGAGAAATAATGGGCTGACACACTGTAAAGCCTGCCAAACTTCTCAAGTTTATTTTTTGGTTATAGAGTAGAGTGGTAAGGAGGGAATCCTCAGACATTTCTGTCTATTTAATGATCTGAAAAATTTCTATGATGCCCTAAAATAGTTCTACTCTTCATACAAAGGCATCTAACATTATAATCATCATTTATAAATTTATTTTATTAAATTACTTTGAAATATTATAATTGATAAAATATTTTTAATATTAATAATGTTAAGTTCTCAATGCATAAACTAATTGACAAACATAAATCTATAAAAATTTAGCAACTGCATGTTTGTAAATACTTTTAGAACACATTGAGAAATAATTAAGAATTTTTTAGAAGATCAATCTGGGAAAGAAATACAAGGTTAGCATGTCTCTTAACTTTTTTTTTTTAAAGGATCACTTAGTCAGCCAGATAGATTTCCATTAAATTTAATATGTGTGGCGCTTCAATACTAAGTTACTAAGGCTTAAGTTAAAGGTAAAGCAATTGATGTTCTGTCTTTTAAAAATCTCATGTTGTACTTTTTAAACAAAGATGGATGGGCAATTCCTGGGTTAAGAATGTCCACCTTTTGTACAACCAGTTATGAACAAATCCCTGTAAAGCCTATTATATTAAAAATGTGAGGTACATACATACAATGGTTTGTAATAACAAATGGGTGCTACTTTGTGACACACATCAAAATGTTATTATTATTATCACTATATTATTATGTTAAAGATGTTTTAGTTACCTGGAAGTGTTTCTTTAATGCTTTTTATTCATAGAAAGGTACATACTAACTAATGGTATATACTAACACAAACATTTCACCAACTGATGTTAGATATGAACCATACCTAACTGTTGCCAACTTATGTACAACTTCAACTTAAAGACAGAGTTAAGAATAGAACTCATTTGTAATCCGGAGACTACCTGTATAGAAAAATTTGAAGCTTATAAAATGCTAATGAAAACTACTAGTGCTAGGAAAGAGAAAATGAAACTTTAACTTATCTTCATGTTATTTTTGCTAAATAAAAATGTAAATGAACATACATAAGGTTGGCTCAGTCTTGCCTTGAAACAGTTTTAGGGAATAAAACTTCAAAAAGATCAGTAATGTATAGTTTTTGAAAATCCAAAATATGAGTGACTTTAAATGGAACCATATGAAGTGCACAACATTAAAGAGTCACAGATAAAATTACCAAATTCAAACAGAATAAATTCAAAATGAAAAGGATGAAGGGCAATTAAGTACCTATTTTGACAATTCGAAGTGGTCAAGTTTTTAGAAGCATGGCACAGGAACCTTAACCTATCTATATATGAGTGATAAATGAGGCATCTGGTGTCATTACATTCCCATAAATCACTTTCTTTAACTGCTGACGGCTTTTATCAGATCTAACCTTTTCAAGCTTCTATTAGAGTGCTAACATTTTCAACTTTGACACACGTGCAGTTTACAAATTCTGCAGCTGATTAACTCTGGACAGAAGCTCACTGGCATCATTGTCTTCAAGTTGGGTGAAAGCCGTAGGGTCTCAAGAATTCAGACATTTAGATTACAGTACAAAAATCTCAATTAATGTATGGGATTGGGCTCTAGAATTGCTAAGCGCTTGTTTTCTGTTGAGAAACAAACGTGAGCAGACTTCATTTTCTGTGAAACAGGTGACAAAGGAAACAGTAAAAAAAAATAAAGAAAACTCTGGATGGCAACTTCAAATCAAGTAAAGTGGGTGTGGGTGTTTTTTCTGTTTTGCTTATAAACTTTTTTGGGGGCAGCAATCAAGAAACATTTTTCAAAAAAATGTTTGCTAAACTTAGTTTTGATGCTATGAAAACAAACAAAACCCAGATTAATACATTTGTGGAGCAAGGAATATGACCCCAAATAAAACATAACTTAAGTGCGGCTAATCTAATGATGAAACCATTTTAGTGAATTTTATGAAGACCTGTTTAATTAAACTGAAGTGTATAGCTTAACATTGCTGTAGATTCCAAACATTCTAAATTAATGATTGTTTTGGTAAATTCAATCAATCAATCAATTCAGTTGAAAAAGAGAATATGAAAAATTCTCATATTCTCTCCACTTTTAAAACAGTTGTGGTTCAATCTTTAAGGCAATTATGTAAAAGGTGCTGCCATTTCTGTTGAAGTTACTAAATGTTAACTTGCCAAATCTTTGAAGAATGCATAAAAGTAAAATGAACAACTTACTACAAATGTGAAACATTTTAGACATCCATCACAAGATGAAACTTAGTAAGAATATTTGCCCATTAATAGTATAGAAATAAATAAGGCAAATACCAGTTAACAGAAATTTCCTTTTACATTGCAGACAAGAGAAGATCAAGACTTGGAAATATTTTTAATTTTTAATGGTCCTAATTTCTTAGTATTAAGCATCAAATGCAGCAACTGAACTTGATGTCCAAGGGTTCTGATGATAAAAACAAAAGTGTGCAGGCACTTATCATGGGTAGGTCAATGTATTTATATAAATAGCACCTACATAAATACACTTGAGTAGATATGAGTTTGTGAGGACAAAGATAGCAAAGAAACTTACTTAGAAAATATAATGGGCACAGATCTTAAAATAAAGCTAAAGTTAAAAGAAATACTGTCGTTAGCAATAATAGCCAGACAGAACAAATATTGATGCTGGTTGTCTGACCACCAGAAGCCTGCTACTTCAAATAGCATTAGTTTTGATAAGAACTAACCAGCCATCAAGGCTAAATAATAAAATCTGAAGATATGAGCTAAAGGCACTAAAGTAAAAATGTTCACAGAGAACCTCCTGCGGCAGATTGCTTCTTGTTGATAAATGACAAATCTTGGAAAAAGAGTGGGGGAAGGACAACTTTTTCCAGCATCACAACCCACATAGTCTTGTAATGTCACTATCTAAGGCCTATCCATGACAAATTAAAAACTTCTTTATTTCACTAATAATGTCACTCACCACAGAAGCTGGGCAGTCACACTTTGACAATTCAGATGTAAATCCTGAGTTGTCTATGAGTATTCATGACAAAGGCATATTTATCATTTAAAACAAAAGGACATGACTTCTTGGTGTTCATATCAAAGACCAGTGATGGATGAGGCCATGCTAATCAAAAGACAGAGGAGAAAGACCACAGATGTTTGCTACTTTGATTATGAAAAGACTGTTCCTTCCTCTAAAACCTCCCCAATATGGTCATTTCAAATTATTTTAAATAGATATTTAAAAGTTAAAAATTTCCACCTATGGCATTTGCAATAAAATAAATATCAGTTTTTTTTTTTTTTTCCCTCCAACCTCAAAACTTCTAGACGACAAGAAAAGATCAAAGTATAGGGAGTAATAGTTCCTCACCTGTAACCGTGGAGGGATTTCCACAGTTGGTATTATCCTTCTCAATTATAATTTTCAGTCCAGAAAATGAAGAGAAAGAAAGTCTATTATCTAAAACTTTTATAAGTAGCAAAATTGGGAGGTGAAATCAACTTGAGGAAAACTAAAGAGAGGAGGTTTAAACCATTTTTACCATACTTGTTTCTACCATTGTGTTTCTTTTTCATTCCAAATGCTTATTAAGTTGAAAAGTTTTAAAGATAGTTGTTGCTCATATTATAAGATTTAAAACCTTAAACACAATGAATTTTAGTGATATTAGTATTCCTCACTATTTTGGACAAGAGAAGCCAAAAATAGTGTGTCACTAAAAAAAAAAAAAAAAAGGAGTATTTAGAGCTGGAGCTATTGATAACACTTCCTCCCATTCCACTGATGAAGAGCTATCATCAGGCCTGCCTAATAGAAATCCAATTTACAAGGCCCTGCTCATTTGAGTGCCTTTCAAAATGCACAGGATTGGTAACCCTTCAGACCTGCAAACAAATGCCTGCTCTTCCAAGGCAGAACTAGTTTAATGTTTGTTACTGGGAAGTCATCACTGCAAGGTCACCTTGAAAATATGTGGATGGTGGGGGTGGGGAAAACCTCCTTCTAACTGATCTGTTTACAGCCTATTTTGTTGCCACTTTTCAGTGCCAGAGAAGCACACTTGTTGTTGATAGGCTCCTAACAGAGTGGTGTATGGCTGAAAAAATGCAACATAAAGCCATATTGGGGAAAAGAACTCTTTGTGCATTACAAAAAACATATACTTGGATACCAGATGAAAAGCTGGGCAGGCAGATAGATAGTACGCAAGTTTTCCCTCTTGGTAGAATCCTCTTTCTCTCAAAATGGTGGTTTCATCAAACTCACGTGGTCACTCTTTGCACCCATAATCACGGTGCTCCTTGAATGAAGAATCTGTGTCATGTGAAATGTGACTACTGCTCGTTAGACAGCAAGAGCATTCCATTTGACAGAACTGAATTGTAGCCATATATACTTAGCAAAGTCCCATTTTCACTAACCATATTAACCAGTGTATTCTACTTTAATAGGCATGCCCTCTTTATTAGGTATATACTTGGTTCTCACAGAAAGTATTAAGAGTTGAAAATTCCAGAGGGCTTAACACTCAATATATTAAGATGTATTTATAGAATAACAAAAATATTTCACCTTTTGGCCCTTTTATGAAAAAATTTACTCAATGCCTAATATATTTAATATTCAGTAGCATGTGAGAATAATTTTTATGCAACTCTGATAGTTAGAAAGATAGATAACTCAATTATTAGATCATCTATCAAAATATTCAGATGTATAAGAGGCTACTAAAAAGATTGATGACTGAGAAAGTCCACTGATTCTCTAGCCATCATATTCATGCATTTGGCCAGACAACATTTTTCGCTGCCTTCACAAGCAAGCTTCATTACCCATCACTCCACTGAAAAGAGTTTATTATGAGGCTGCCATCTTGGCAAGACTATTATTTAGATGATAAATGCTGAGGGGGAAAAAAGTGCGTCTACTTTTTTTTTTTTTTTAAGAAAAAAGATGAGCTTTTCTGACAGATAAAACAAACAGCATCTACATTTCTAATTAACTTAAATTTGGCAGATACAAATATAGGTCAGTTAAAGCTATGATGTTATCTTCTGTCTGAATTTTGCCCTTAATTTGTAAAATGTAAATTAACTAATTAGAAGAAAAACAGCATGATTAGTGACAAAATGCTTCAGCTGGGTCTTTGCTTCCTGACATTTACGATCAACTATTATGAATTATTGCTTTTTAAAGTAATTGATAGAATATATTATGTATATATTATATAATGAAAGAAATTCTACCAAGAATTTATTAAAGACAACCAAGAACCTGGCATAACAAAACTTTGTGGTATACTTTCTCAAGAAAAGATGTATATAGGATGCTATCTTAGTAGGAACATTGGGCTAATGTATGCCTGAGTATGTAGGGGTGAAATCAGGGCAAAGAAGTGTGTAGACCTTAAGTCACTAGAAAACTTGGTTACAAAGACTGTATGCTATATTTAAAAAAAACTCACTGCCCTCGAGTCCATTTGACTCACGTGACCTCTCCTTAGGTTTCTGAGAGACAGTATCTCTATGGAAGTAGATTGTTCAACCTTCCTTCAGAGGAGTGGCTAGTGGGTGCCTTCAACTGGGCTATATTATTTAACTCTTTCCCTGTCATTTCAAATGGATTTGCTGTGTATTCAAGCAATTACTGAGAACAGTGTGTGTGCATCTGTGTATGATAGGTGGGGGTTACAGTGTTAGTTGGAGAATTTTAGTGGGGGGGGGAGATGAATTTGACCACTTGAGTTTCAGCAGGAAAACCTGTCATTGTTGAATAAAATTAATCCATGTAATAGTTAAGTGAAAAGAGGTTTTCAACTATTCTTATGTAGATAGAGATTCTACAATGAGAAGTACATCCACAATGTCAGATATAAATGCCAATTAGAAATTACATACAATCTTGCGAGGTAAGGTCTTCAGGGGTGGCCAGTCTTTGGCAGAGTGGAGTGTGTGTGACCAGGCCTTGGGCAGGGGGAGCAGGATCGGGGCTGTCAGTTCTCATAGCACACAAACTTATAGGTCTAACCTGAATGAAGAATACCGGGAAAATTGGAGCTGAAGCCTTGCAGTAATGTAGATTGGAGCTGAAAGTGCTCTGTCAGTACAGGGCATTGGTTGCCAGTGACACAACAACATTTGAAAGGGTGGAGAAAATAGGAAGAGAAAAAATTCGAACAAACATGTATAATGTCTTATGTACTACTGCAAAGTTTAATCATTATGTAAAAGAGGTGAATACTTAAAAAAAAAATTCAGTACTTTAAAATTCTGGTCCTAAATTTAGGCACTCCATTACAATTTCATTTTACAAAATTATTTTAATTTCATTTAGCAGACAGTTAACACATTTGGAAACAATAAAACTGAAATATATGAATACTCCTTTTTCCTATAGTATGACAACTATAGAAAACTTTCCACACTTTGCAAAGTGTGATCTAAATGCTGAGAGAATATTATTATTTGATATTTACTAGCGGTGGAAACTAGATGAACATCTTTCTGAGTAACTGCTCCTGATTACAAAGTATTTTTTAAGGTTTAGCCTATTACTTTTATATTTTAGAAATTCAGCAATAGCGAACGTTTTTCTCTCTACCCCTAAACCACTGTGAATTAGGAAATAATATAGAGAACTAGTCAAAGCACCACTTTACAGTATTTAAATCTAACAAAGAACATCATATTTATACATGACAGAAAATTCTTTTGACAGCTCTCTGGCCTCCACCTAACTCCTCAAACTCTCAACACGTGATATACCTACAAGGCAATTACTTCAAAAGCTACTTAAAATTCATCTTTATATACATTAATCTTGCACTTTAGAGGTAATCCTTAAACATTTGATCTCCAATAAATTGGTTTCTACCACAAAGATAAAGACTGTAAAATGTATTATTAGCATAGAGGCTTCCCATTTGTTTAGTTTTTCTCTTTCAAGCATTAAAAATGTTCAGTCACATTTGTCTTTGTGAAAAACTAATTTATTTTAATTAAAAACATTAATAGTTCCAACTAAGGTTTTTGCCTTGATTGTAAAAGGAAAGAACAAGGTTAGAGGAATTCAAAAAGCAATCATTACTGTCCATTTAAGTGTTTTAATATTTCTGTATTGAAGGCAGCATTTCATGCTTGAGAAATGTGTTAACCTGTAAAGGAGGAAGGCAAAGAGAGAAATGCAATGCCTGTTAGGTATCCTGCCTGAACCTGCGTCCCTCAGTGTTGTAGGAAGGTCAGACCCTTTCAGCATTGTACTGGTGTGTCAAAATACATCAACAAACCATCACACCACAGGAGGAAGAATGACCTTTCAGGTCTTTATGTTTGGGCTGCCGATGGAGCTTTGGATGTGGGGTATGCATGAGTGGTTTTCCTAGCTGCTTGACAAATGCAACTCCCAAGGTTTCTTTCAAGTCTCATTGTTAAAAGCAGAGTTTGTTACAACTTTCCAAAACCATAATAACTCATGGCGGAAGCTGATGTTAGGTTAACTATCAACACTCCAAGTGATCACATTCAAGGCAACTAGATTAAAATTACCTTATAAATGTTCAAGAAATGGAGATTGGGGATCAGTCAATTTAGAAATAATCTTGTACTCAGTAAGAGTAATAATGTTAGTCAGTTTTCTACACATTATTATAGAAGTCATTATATCATGGTTGTCTTCTTTCTCTGTCCATAAAAACAGACTTCACACTCTCTCTCTGTGAGAATTTGCTTTGCTTGTTTTTATTGCAGATGATCTCTAAATCAATCTAGCCCTGATCTATCACTTGAACTTCTCTTCCACAAGCCAGTTACCTTTGGACATCTCTAAACATCCCGACTCAAGTTATTGGAAACCTACACTATTTTTCTAGTTTTTAACTGCATTACTATTCTCTTCATCACCATATCAAAATCTGAAAGTTATCTCTGTTTCATATTCCATAATAAAACAAAATTTAGATAACTTGTGAAATTCTTTAAGTGCTATCTCTGTAATCTTTGTATGTACAGCCCCCTTCCACTTCCACACTCACCATTATAATTTGGGAATTATTAGATGAGTTCAGTATGGATGACCTCAATCACAATGTTTCAATCCCCAAAATTCTTGTTTCTGTTTGATCTAAGCATTGCTACCAGAATAGACATCTTAAAGTTAAGTCTTGATCATACCACACTTTTATTCAAAGAACTCCCTTGCTTTCTACTCTTCTGTCACTTTGCAGCTCTGTGATCTTGACCTGGGCACTTCATGTCTCTGTGCCTCAATTTTCTCATACAAGAAGGTGATGAAATACTGGTATCTACCTCTTAGGGTTGTTATGTGGATTAAAAGAGAAAATAATTTTAAATTGGTGCCTTGAACATAGTAGGTGCTCAATTAATGTAACTGTTATTGTAATCCATGTACATGTTTTGCTAACCTATTAGTTGAATTAAATTTCTTGAAGGCAAGTATAAGTTTTGCTCACCTTTGTAGTCTCTGCAATACATAATTGTAGCTGTCTCTACATAGAAAGAAGTGACTCAAAAATATCAACTGGATTCAATTGTATATCAATGCTACTACTGATAGCCAGTTGGCTGGAACTCACTGCATTGAAAATGTATTAAAAAAAAAAACCAAACCAATAATGGTGAAAATACTCAAGTGATATTAAAACAACTAAATGACAGTTGGGGCTGATCAAATATTTTGGTCTGGTGTGGAGTTCAATATGGTCTGACATACCTGGGCTATTAGCACATGACCAAGGACTTCCTTTTTATTACCTGCATAAGGAGTGCACTAAAATATCAGAGAGTTGGTCACCAAGGATAACTATGATAGCCTCTTATTTTTGTAAGTTGATAAGTTTTGCAAAGTCTAAAAAAAACCCTTTTATTAAGTAAAGGAATTTTGCCTTAAATTTGAATTTATGATCACTGGGAATAAACTGGGAGCTCTGGTGGTGTAGAGCCTAAGGCATTTGACTGCTAATCAGAAGGCTGGTGATTTAAACCCACCAGCCACTCCTCAGAAGGAAGATTGGACAATCAACTGCGGTAGTGATACTGCCTCGGAAATCCAAGGAAGGTCGCTATGAGCTGGATCTGACTTGATGGCGTGAGTTTGGCTTTTTTTTGGTTTGTGAAAACTACCAGAGGATATAACCAGAATAAATTTAAAACAGGGAGCTGGTGGTGACCACTAAAATTGCCAGGATAAATAGGGAGGAAATGGCAATAAGGAATACATAAAGAGAAGCAGGAAGGGGTTAACAAGACATCCTGCTGGCAGAGTGTGTGAGAAAACAAGGGTGATCAAAACATAGGAAACATCTCAAGGTCAATAATTCAGGTAGAAAAGAGTGTAACACAAGAGAATGGAATTGATACAAATCTTAAGAACATGTGGTAAGAGTGCATGGGAGACAGCAGAAAACCTTAAGAGAATATAAATGGGTTTTGTTAATAAATAAAGGGAACTCATGGGAGGATTTAAATTTTATAAAAATATAACTTCCAGAGTCAATTAGGAATTAGAATTAAAAGATGTTTACCATTGCTATTATGAATTCATATGTTGTTGTTGTTGTTATTTCCCGTTGAGTCGGCCCCTACTCATAGCGACCCCTCCATGGGTTTCCGAGGCAGTATCACTACGGAAGTAGGATTGCCCAATCTTCCTTCCGAGGAGTGGCTGGTGGGTTTGAACCGCCGGCCTTCTGGTTAGCAGTCATATAGTTTTACATTTTATGAGAAGAGTTTGAGACATATGAGTTGTATTCATGGCTCCTCTTTCACACTATATTTGTGAGATGGGAACAAGCAAGGGCAAACTAGGGAAAACAGCAGAAGAGATCAGAATTAGGGCACTGCGTTAAAATGAACTAATTACATACATTACATTAAAACCACAATTGAAAGATTTCTAGGAGCTCTGGTGGTGTAGTGCCTAAGGCATTTGACTGCTAACCAGAAGGCTGGTGGTTCAAACCCACTCTTCAGAAGGAAGATCAAGCAATCTACTTCTGTAGTGATACCGCCTTGGAAACTCAAGGAGGGGTTGCTAAGAGTTGGATCTGACTCTACGGCAATGGAGTTTGGTTTTTCGGTTTTATTTAGAGTCCAGATGAGGTAATGGAGACTGGATTTAATCTCTTGCTAGAAACAAGTAAAAAAAGAAAAACAAACAAAATAGATAACACAACTTTCTAAAGGCCTGAACATCAAGCAATGAGGGAAAGGATCCCTGGGTGATAGGAAATGAAAAGAGGTGAAGCTTTTATTGCCCTAGCTTACTGCCTAAAGTTTCAGGCTGTGATGTAGAGGGGGAATACAGTGATTTCCTAACACTGGGGAATGGAGCTGGGAGAACAGGAAGAAAAAGGCAATTAGAATTTGCAGGGCTGATTATTGGCAAGAGAGAAATGCACAAAAGAGAATTCCAGAGATCTTTCCTCGAATATTCATCAGAGTATAGGCATACCTCAGAGATACTGTGGGTTCAGTTCCAGACCACTGCAATAAAGTGAATATTGCAGTAAAGGGAGTCACATGAATTTGTTGGTTTCCCAGTGAATATAAAAGTTACATTTCACTATCGTGTAGTCTAGTAAGTGTGCAATAGCATTATCAGAAAATTTGAAATATTGTGAGAATTATCAAAATGTGACACAGAGACACAAATTGAGCATATGCTGTTGGAAAAATGGCACTGATAGACTTACTCAATGCAAAGTTACACAAAGCTTCCACTTGTGAAAATGCAGTATCTGAGAAGTACAATAAAGCGAGCATAAGCCTATATGCACATAAACATATACGACTTGAACAACCCTATCAACTAACTTGACTTAACTGATATTTATAAAACACTCTATTCAACAACAGCAGACTAAATAAACTTTCTTTTCAAGTTCATATGGAATATTTATCAAGTTAAACCATACTCTAGGCCATAAAACAAATCTCAATAAATTTTAAATGATCCAAATATACAAGTTTGTTCATTGATTTCAATATAATGATATCTTAAAATTTTCCAAATATTTGGAAACAAATTGTGCAATTCTATTTTATTTCAATTTTAATTTTCTTTCAAAGAAATAAAAAAGTAAATTAAAAAGCATTTGTAAATAAATGAAAATAAATACAAACATATAAAAATGTATGGGATGCAGCTACAGTAGTACAAAAAGGTAAACTTATTGAACTAAAACACTTACTTTGGAAAAACAAAAAACATAACTATGGTCTCAAATAAATAACCTCTGCTTCCAGCTTAGGAGACTAGAAGAAGAAGAATATATGAAAACTAGGGGGTAGAAGTCAATAAACAAAGACAAAGAAAGATTTCAATGACACCAAAAATTAGTACTGTTAGGAGACCACTAAAATTGATAAAGTTCTAGCCAAAATGACCTGGAAAAGAAGACACTGGAGTGAAAGTTTACATTCTATGGTCCATAGATATTAAAAGAATAATAAAGGGATATTATCAACAAAATCATATCAATACATTCTATAACTTGGATGACATGAACACATTCCTTAAAAGACACAAACTACTAGAGCTCACTCAACAAAATAAATAGATAACCCAAATCTCCCTAAATAGAAATTGATTCCGCAGTTACAAAACATACAACAGCCAAATACTTTAGGCCAAAGTGGTTTCACTAGGAAATTCTATGTAACATTTAAGGAAGAAATAATACCAATTTTCTTTTCCAGAAAATTGAAGAGGCCACCATTACTCTGATATCAAAACCAGAAAAAACTTTAGTAAGACAAATTTTGCTCATGAACATCAACGCAAAAATTCTTAATAAATTTTAGCAAGTCAAATTCAACAAAACATAAAAGGGTACTAATTCATGATCAAGGGGTCCTTATCCCACGAATGAAAGATTTATATAACATTAAAAAAATCAATCAGTATAAGTCACTATATTAATAAACTAGTAAAAAGATCCTATGATTATTTTAATAGAAGGAGAAAAAGTATTTGACAAAATCCATTACCAATTTTTGATAAAAAGGCTCAGCAAACTAAATACAGAACAGAATTTACTCAAACTATTAATCAAATAAAGGGCATCTACAAAACTCTATAGCTAACATCTTGAATGGTGAAAGACTAAGGTTTTACCCCAAGATCCAAGAACAAGGCAAGGACGTCCTCTTGGACTACTTCCATTCACCATTATATAGGTGATTCTAACAAATATATTATTGCAAGAAAAAGAAATAAAAAGACATCCAAATTGAATAGGAAAAATTACAACTATCTTTATTCACAGATGGCATGATTGTCTACATAGAAAATCCTATGACACCTATTAGAAAGGTAAAGAATTAATAAGTGAGTTGTTAAAGTTTCAGGATTCAAAATCAATATACAAATACAACAGTAGCAATGAAAAATTAGAAAGTGAAACAAAATCTAAAAACTAATTCAAAACAGTATCAAGTAATATAAATTACTTATGAAAGTTTGACCAAAATTAGGGAAAAAAATAAGTAAATGATTTATTCAGTGAAAACTAGAGAGCATTTTGAGAGAAAATTTAAAAGGCCTAAATCAATGCAAAAATTCCATGTTCATGAATCAGAAGACTCAATAATGTTAAGACAATTATTCCAAATTGGTCTCTAAATTCAATGTGATCCCAATCAAGCTTTCTATTCGATTAAGGAATAGATGTTATCTCAAAAATTCAGATAGTAAAGCAAAAAGACCTAGAACAGTTAAAAATAACACTGAAAAAGTATAATAAATTTGAAGGACTTACATTGTTTTCAAAATTAAAAAGTTCTATTTATCAAGACAGTGCAGCATCAGTGTAAGAGACAAAGAGATCAATGGAAGAAAAAGGAGAATCTAGAAAAAGTGCAAAGGCAATTAAGTAGAAAAAGATTTGCCTTCTCAACAAATGAACTGGATATCCATGTTCAAGAAAAAGAAACTTCAATCCGTTTATCACACCATCTGCAAAAGTTAACTCAAAATTCATGATTACTCTCAATGCAAAATCTAAAACTATAAATCTTTTTGGAAAAAAAAATAGGGGAAAATGTTTGTAATTTTTTAAGATCTTTGTTATGATTTGAACTGTATTCCCCAAAAAGGTATGTTTAGGTCATAACCCCTGGTACCTTTGAATGAGATCTTGTTTGGAATTAGGGTGCAGTTTCTTATATGTCAATTATACCTCAATAAAGCAGTTTAAAAAAACATTAGTATTTATTGAAATAGAACAGACTGCTTACTTTGCAACAAAATTCAATTCAGAATAAAATATCAACTCTTTTTAAAATAAACTATTTCTTAACAAGTGTTTTATCATCCACATAACTTGTGAATTCAGGCTGGTGCTTTTACAATTCAGTCAGAATTAGTGGGTTTCTACCACATACAAAGAAACACTCTGATTCTGTGGATTTCAAGTCCAACAATCAGGGGGTTATTATATTTTTTGGTGATAACCTTTTATAAGAATCCCACAGTTAGGGCTTGGGACCATAATCGCAGGGGACATCAAGCTCAATTGGCATAACATACTATACAAAACATCATTCCACCTCCTACTTTGGCGAGTAGTGACTGGGATCTTAAAAGTTAGCAGGCTGGCATCTAGAAGCAATGATGGGTCTCTCCTCATCCAGAGCAAAGAATGAAGAAAACCAAAATTCATGGAAACAATTAGTCCTAGCGACTGGTACACCATCCGACCTGCAGCCTATATGACTATGAGACCAGAAGAACTAGATGGTGCCCAGCTAACACTGTTATCCACTTGGAAGGGGATGTGTGTAGGAGATCCTTGATAGAGAGTGAGAACAATGTGGAACAAAACTTAAAATCATTTGGAGAAAAAAGAAAAGGGTGGGGGACCAGGTTTGCTGGTCCGATAGAACCTGGTAGAACCACTGAGACTATGGTCCCTAGCTGTCAGGTTTGGAACTGAACTCACACCTGTGGTTTCCAGCCAAACAAAAGACAGGCATGTGAGTTGAACATTTACACTCCTTGTAGATACACTCCTTGTAGATAACACTCATGGGAGAAAGAAGGTCTGCTTATGCACAAGGAGACAGCTCAGGAGGCAGGACTGTATAGAGAGATGGACACTGGGAAGAGGTAACTAAGGGGAGGAAGTGGGAGGGGAGTTGTTGCATTGTGGTAAACTGTGGTCAATGTCAGGAGACAAAGTGTATATGAACTATTGTATGGAAAGTGAATTTGCTTTGTAAATCTTCACCCAAATCACAATCAAAAAATTATAAATAAATAAATAAATAAAAAGAATCCCACAGTTAGGCATTTTGAATACAGAATAAGGGCTCTTTGGCAACAACAGCCCATTTCCTGGTCCATTTCTTACCACATGAAGAAATATGTCAACCTCATACGTCAGAGAGGGTTGAGCTTTAGTGTGGCAAACTCACTAACTAAAATCATAAGCAGACTTTTATAACATACTTATAAGTATGACTGTTATGAAGCTGCATAGTAGAGTAGAAGAACATAGGTGTGGAGCTCAGAAAAAGACCTGGGTTTAGGTCCTACATCTGTGATTTATTGTCACAGTCTTTATTGTCAATCCTTCAAAGCCAGAGGCCGAATCCCTACTAACTAACACCAAGAACCAGAAAAACCAAACTCACTGCCATCAAGTCAATTCTAACTCCTAGTTACCTTCACTGGGTTTCTAAGGCTGTACATCTTTGTGAAAACAGACTGCCTCGTCTTTCTTCTAGTGGAGTGGCTAGTGGGTTCAAACCACCAACGTTTTGGTTAGCAGACAAATGCCTAACTACTAGACAACCAGAGCTCCTATTGACTAACACAGTGCCTGTAAATGTCTGCTGAGCTGAACTAAACTAAAAAATTCACTGCCGTCGGGTCAATTGAGACTCATAGTGACCGCTCCTTGAGATCCAAGGCAGTATCTCTACGGAAGTAGATTGAGCATTCTTCCTTCTGAGGAATGGCTGGTAGGTTTGAACCGCCAGCCTTCTGGTTAGCAGTCAAATGCCTTGGGCACTACGCCACCACTATTCCTTAATTAAAGCAATTATTTTTCTCATCAAGACATTATTTGGAAGAATATAGGAATGCTAGGGTTAGCTGGAAGATCAGGGGTAGGTAAAAGAAGTAACTTCAATGTTGGATGTAGATTAGCATCATCTAAAGTTTTTCAACACAAAACTAAATGATAGGGGAGACATGGTAAAATTATAAAAAATGGAGAATCTGAGTAAAGGGCATAGGAACTCTTTGTACTATTCTAGCTTTTCTGTAAGACAGAAGCAATTAAAACAACAAAACAAAACAAAAGAAAAAAACCTACCCAAAATTTTAAACAAGCAAACAAAAAAATCCAAGATCCATTCCTCACTTTACCCCAATAAATTAGTTCTTCAGGGATAAAGCCAAAATCAATACAAGTAGTCCTTGGATTACAAAAGAGATGCTTTCCTAACTGTGTCTTTAAGTGGAATTTGTATGTAAGTCTGAACATATAACATTCTTACTTTAATGCAAGAAAAAGCTGGACGCTTTCTCAATGATTTAAAAACTGCATGTGCAGCAAGTGAAGATGATTGGGTTGAAGAATTTGTTCTGAGTAGGGGCTGGACCAATCATTTCAAAACAAGCACAAATTTATACAATATTAAAGCAAGGTTTCAAACTGGTGAGCAAACAGCACTGCCCCGTTCAAAGATGGTGGCTGACCACGCCACTTTGAATGTGTGTGACTTACCACCCTGCCAGTAATCCAATCTCACACATCAGGCCCCTAAAAGGGCTCACCATGGCTCTTCCTAGTCTCCCATTCCAGAACTTGAACTTATAATTTTCCCCATTCTGGTTACCATGACGAATCACCCAAATTGTAAAAATTCAGGTCTGTTTCTGACCTGATGAGAATTCAGGTCTGTTTCTTCATGAGCCATGACAGAACCAGTTCAAACTGCATTAAAGGGCAAATAAGAATTGTCTATAAGTCAGATGTTAATAACTTGGGGCCTGTCTTTATTTTTAAAACACTTGTCCTGTGATTTTAATATACAGTGAAGTTAGAAAATAACTGCCCGAGGCTCCAAGCCATTTTAGCTTCAATTTCAACCTGATCTCCATTATTCTAGAACTAGTCTCAGAAAAAGGAGCTCTAGTGGCACAGTGGTTAAAGCATTCAGCAGTTAACCAAAAGGTCAGTGGTTAGGACCCACTAGCCGCTCTATGGAAGAAAGATGTGGCAGTCTGCTTCAGTAAAGATTTATAGCCTTGGAAAACCAATGGGGCAGTTCTACTCTATTTTATAGGGTCACTGTGAGTTGGAATTGACTCGATGGCAGTGGGTTTGTCTCAGAAATGAACTTGGTATTCTTGGGTTCCTTACTCTGTGTTCATGATTGCACCAGTTATTAGTAAAATCTCACTCCCCCTCTCTCTCTCTCTTTTCCTTTCCATCTTTGGAGGATCCTAATGGTTGTTTTCCATTCCCAGAATGGCCACCCAATCATTTGGTTGTTGGTTTGGGGTACTATTTATGAACTATGTGTGATTCAGATTAACACTAACATAGCTGGTAAGTAACAAATGTCAAGAGTCATCCTTTGAACTGTTCTTTGGTCTTCTGAAGTTAGATAACTGATCAATACCCATCCCCATAAAAATCTTGCACATGCTTCAATACAGTAATCAGATACCTATCTTTCTAAGCAGAAAAACCATAATTCCTTGGTATTTCCTTATAGATCTATTTTCTTTCCCTTCAATACTTTGATGTTCTTTTCATTTATTCTAATTCCTCAACAACCATCTCTTTATTGATATATATATAGATTATATATATATATAATCTTTATTGATATATATAAGATTATATATATATATAAACTTCAAAGGCTTAACATTTTTGTTCTTTATTCAGTTTTTTTTTTTTTTTTAAATTTAAAATCATCATTGAAAAACAATTTACAATGTCAGAAAATAGGAATTCCTTAGTGGGGAAAGTCTTTACTACTTACATTTAAAATGCAGAAAAAATATTACTTATCCATCATAAGAAATCATTTTTATAAAAGTACTATACACACAGAAGACACTTCCCATGTCCCTTATCAAATACCGTGAGGTTACTGCAGCTAATAGCAGGGTCAGTATTTGCCTGAAACAATGAAACATCAATATCTCACAACCATCTCCACTATAAGAGATGGAAAAGCAAATTATTATATTTTACCTTTATAGAAGCCCTCTCGAGTACATTGACTAATTATTAGTCAATCTGTCTCCTGTTCATGCTGATGACTACTTGTTAGTATAAGGCAGCAGTGCCTTCTGAGGCTGCTGTAATTGAAGGTTTGCAAGAGCTTCTATTGCTGAGGCACATACTCCAACTTAAGACAGATGTGATCAGCCTTGTTTTTAACAAGACTGAAATAACTGGAAATCTGTGATTTGGCTAATTATAGGCTTCCTGGAAGTATCTTAATAAAGGAACAACTTTGGCCATCCTCTGCAAAGTACCTTCCTTAACTCTAACTGCTTGGCAGCCAGTTAGTTCTAAATGCCTCACCTCTCAAGTTATCAAAGACCAGAGAAAACAACCGCTAAGCCATTGAGTAAATAACTGATCTTTAAATAATCCTTAAAAACTAAAAAACTCACTGTCATCCAGTTGGATCCGACTCATAGAGACCCCTCTTTGGGTTTCAGAGGCAGTATCACTATGGAAGTAGATTGCCCAACCTTCCTTCAGAGGAGTGGCTGGTGGGTTTGAACTGCCAGCCTTCCGGTTAGCAGTCAAATACCTTAGGCACTACGCCACCAGTCAAATCAATTATTGTGGCAGAAGGTATTAGCTTAGCATTGCTCTAGGGATGTAGACTCACTGGAACCAAAGCTTCAAAAATCTAGCAGCAAAAACTCAGCTCTTAATCTTTTCTGTGGTAAATGTGATCAAGACCATAGCTCCTTTGGTTCTCCTCTCCCCTCATATCCTAACACCAGTACAAGAAACAGTTTTGACATTGCCCTTTAGACCCACTCAAAGGAGTCTATGCTCTGGATCAAAGCTTTACCGGACTCTGCTCTGCCTACCCCTTCTGGGTTGTATCTTACCCCATGGGGTGAGGAGTGTGTGTGGGGTTAAAGGAATATCCCGTGTGAACCCATACTCGCTCCTTCTTTCTAGGTCACAATCTTTGTACCTGGGATCTTGGAATTTCCTTAGCAAATGGCCCTGGGACCACTTCCAGGGTGTGAATGAACTGCTCTCTTGAATTTATCCTCCTGATAGAGCACAGACCACCAGATTATGCATGTCTTGGTCAGCGGTTTGTGGGACTGTACATGGGGCTTAGTCATACAGGCTGGCATGTGCTCGATGCCCTTCCAGGTTTAGAAAGGAGCCATGAATGGGAAGAGGAGGGAGATGGACCATCTATCCCTGTACTGCCACATGCAAGCTTGAAACTTGAAGTCTGAATTCTTAATGCAAATCTGAACTTCTCTACTTCCTTAGTGATACCACCTCAGAAACCCAAGGAGGGGTCTCTACGGACTCGATGGCAGTGTTTGGTTTTAGTTTGGTTAGGGCTTCATACAGGATAAATATATTTTATTTATTGTATATCAATTGTTAACTTGATATACAACTTTAAATGTTTGGATGCATGGTACATAGGCCTCCATTTGTACTCTTTCCTCAGGCCCCAGAAGTGTTAGGGTGGGCCCAGTTGCACACATTCCCTAAAGAAATTACAAGCAGCAGTATCATGATATTGATACTTAAGATTTTCAAGGTATTCAGTGCCAAATTTCAGAGAACTGGTTGAAGTTTCAGAAGAGTAAATCATGAATATAAGATTATAAGTATTTATCTGAAAAACTTTATAGAATGTGTTTGCCATTTAAGTATCAGTTATTTTCTATTTTAAAATTTCTTATGTGAATACATTTATGCCATACTTCCTAAAACAGACTTGAAAAATCTATACATCAGGAAACTTCATAAAAGATTTTCTGAAACATGAACCACTCCTTAGAATGGCAGTCTAAAAGAAAAAAGTTTGGCCCAACTATGGTTTAATGACAACGTCTGACATAATCCTTAATAGTTGATTCAAAATGTTGCTGTCTGTCAAACATCAGAAAATTAATTCATACATTCATTCATTCACTCATTCAATAAATAACAACTGATCCCCTACTATGTGTCAGGCACTCCACCAGCTTCTGGGCATTCAGTGAGTGACAGGCTAAATGTAGCAATTAGAAATAGCAATATAAACAGTCAAGTTATTTTAAAGGCTTGCATTCAGACAAGCAAAATAGTTTTTATGAGAATGTTCCCAACTTTATTATACTAATTCATTTAAAAACGAACAAGTGTTATGAAGAACAGTCAAGTCAGGCAAGAAGAGAGAGAATGAGATCAGGAAAGTCAAAGAAGGACAAGAGAGGGACAAAAACTTAGATGAGAGAGAGAAGCAGATGTGTACAGAACTGGAGCAGAAGGGAGGCAGATCACATAGGGCCCAAAAGTCATGGCAAAGAGTTTGGGTTTTATTTCAAATGTGATGGGAAGCTTAGAGAGTTTTAAGTTAGGAAGTGATATAATCTGATTGATATTTTCCAAGCGTTACTTTGGCAGGCCTAAGAAAAATTGGCCATAATGGTACAAGATATGACAGACAAAGGCCAGTTTGGAAGCCACAGCAATAGTCTAAAAGATAATGGTAGCCGTTAGGTGACAGCAGGCAAGATAGTAATAAATGATATGATTTGAGACATGTTGAAGACAGAGCTGAAAGGACTTGCAGATGGACTGGATGCAGGCTGATGATGCCTAGGTTTTTGGCTTGAGCATCTGGGCAAATTGTGGCACCATTAAATGAACTGCAAGAAAATAAAATAGGGGTGTAACAAGCTTGATAAGAAAAATCAAGCGTTCAGTTTTGCACATGTTAAGTCTGAGATACCCCTTAGATATCCAAGAAGAGATACTGAGTGGACAAGTACATAGATAAACAAGGTTGAGGTCAGGGGAAATATCAAGACTGGGGATAAAATATGCAAGGTATAGGGGTAGAGATGGTATATAAAGCAATAGGAACCAATGACGTCTCAAGGGGATCACTTCTGTTATAAGTGCAGACAGAAAAGGGAAAAGGAATGAGCATTGAGCTCCAGAACCCTCCACTCTAAAGGCTGGGAAGAGGAAGAAGAGTCAGTAAAGGAGACTAAGTATATTTCTGGCATGGTGTGAAGAAACCCAGAATATGATGTCTTGTATTAAAATAACTGATATTCACAACACAGTAAGGCAGATATTATTGACCCCATTTTACTGAGGAGATAACAAAAGCTCAGGGAGTTTAGGTAAGTTGCTAAGAAAAGAAAATGTTTTGATAAAGGGAAATTTAATAAAATGATCAACTGTGTCAAAAGCTGTTGAAAGACTGAGTAAGAATATTAATTTACCATACAAAGGAATCTCTTACAGAAATATTAGTCTAAAGGTTAGGGGCTTTATAGTTACTTGTATGAGAAAATAGGTTTATACAAGAGCATTATTTCAAATATTGATGGAATGGATTTATTGTAAAATTCAATCTGTAATCTGAAAATTGTGTCACAATTAGATAACATTGGTTTTTATGGTACTGGAGGGTTATCAGATAGATAAAATTAGTCCAAATCCCAACCAATAGCCTCCTTGCAAGGCTATTTGCAAGTGAGAGAGATGATTCTCCCAAACCTGAAGAACCATGGCATCTTCTATGTGAGCTGTGGTGAGGCAAAATGTGAAAACAGCAAGATCCCATTCTCTCCTAACAGGGCTAAGTTCTTTTGTAAAAATGCCCTACCAGTGGTAAGTTTGTATCATTATTAAAACCAAAATTTTATACGGAGGTAAGTGCCTCTATGTTCTTCTTTCAACTTGGGAACTAAGTTCATTTCTTAGCCTCTCTGCAGACATTTGGTCCCACCAACTGTTACTTGTAGGTAGAGTATGTGCTCCTTGAATGAGAAACCATTTGCCATTGAGCTGCCATTGAATCGATTCTGACTGAAGGCGCCTCCATGTGTATGAGAATAGAACTGTGCTCCACAGGACTTTCAATGGCTAATTTTTTGAAAGCAGATCACCAGGCCTTTTTCCAAAGCACTTCTGGGTGGACTTGAACCTCCAACCTCGTGGTTAGCAGCCAAGTATGTGAACAATTTTTACCACCCTTGAATGATATACATCCTTTACAACCAATGCTGACTTTCCCTTATCACACAAGAGGCTCTAGTGAATTATGCCAATTTAGTCAGTGTATATTCAAAGAATATTTTCAGGGACTGTAACTCAATAGTAAAAAAACCCACTGCCATCAAGTCGATTCCAACTCATAGCAACCCCCAGTAGGTTTCTGAGGCAGTAAATCTTTACAAAAGTAAAATGCCTTGTCTTCCTTCCACGGACCGGCTGGTCACTTTGAACTGCCAACCTTCTGGTTAGCAGTTAAATAACTTAGGCAATGTGCCACCAGAGTAGTCTGAATAAAACACACACACACACACACACACACGCACACACACAGAGTAACATGCAAAAAAATACTTTACAATCCATTCAAATGGAATCTGTATTAAATTATCCACTAATCAGAGCCCCTCCAATCATGTCAATAATCCATAGGTCTACTACAGAGGTGACTGGATTACTTAATGAGCACCTCAAATAGTGACTGATCAACACATAGTTGTTGTTGTTGTAGGCACTCAATAAACGGTTGAGTTACTTTAAAGTAAAGACATACTTTTGGAAATCTTAAATAAACTCTACTATTTGGGATTAAAATTTTTATTGCTACTTATCAAAGATTTGGTCAGTATCAAAGAAGGAAAACAGTCTCAATGCATAATGACTGAGTTTATCAGTTTTAAAAATCCTTTAGTAATTTAAACTTATCCAATTTGATTTTCTTGCCATTGCTTTCTTTATGCTATCAAAAATGATGCTTTCTTTACTATTTCAAACTCATCATAAAATTGCTAAAAATCTAAAATTCAATTTGCCACATTACTGCTAATTTGAATAATGGCCGAATAAAGCACAGGAAACGCTGAAGCAGCATTGATTTCTAAAACATTTTGCACTTTCCTCCTCCATCCCTGTAAAGTAAAGCTCGGATGCTACGCACAATTACACAAGAAAATCAAGAAAGCCATTACATTCAGCATTTTGTCATGATCATTGTTACCATGGCAAAAAGTGGGCTTAGTTTAGCACAGCTGCTACGAGTGAGGTCTGCTGGCCTTTTGTAAAGCTGAGTAATAATATAATGCCAAATTCTGTAGTCTGCCACTGTTTTTTTCCAGGACAAGGCTATTGTCCACAGATGCTACTGTCTCATTCCTTTAATGATCTGAGCCAATGTCATCTTATTATTTTATTCTTACTCCTAGCTAGTGACTGAGGGACACAGTTAATCTAAGAATGTTACCACTTGACCAGTTTCTCTTCTGAAGGGAATAATGTGTGGTGTGAAAATCTGGGATTGCAATAACAGAAAAAGCCAAAGTTTTGACAATTGTATTATAAATAACAATAGTGTTGTACTGGAAGTGGCAAGGTTTGGGAATGAGAGACAAATGCAACGACACATGATAACTAGCTATATGGCATATTATTTTCTCTTTGAGCATCAGCTTAGTTATCTGTAAAATGGGGATAAAAGTAACCTCCTTACCAGTGTGAGGATTACCAATTTGCAATACAAGCAATCATGGGCACCCAATGTCATTAGCATCTCTCCACCTCCAATACTACCCTTTCCTGCTTGCTTCAGTTTCCAAGCTTTTGAGAATGTTCATAGAAATTGGTAGGTATATTTTTTTTTTCTCCTTTTGGAAGGTAAATGATTTTCATCTCTCATAGTGTTATGCTACTTTCCTCAGGAGAGAGTATTTCTTTAAATTCCAACAGTAAGCATACATTTCATATCAAAAGGATAAAAACTTCAGCGTCCATGTCATAATGTATATCACATTTTATTATCCATATTTCAAGTGACTCCATTAAGATCTAGTATATACTAATTTTGACTTTATGCACAGATTTTTAGTTTTAAAAAATGAAGCAATATTATTAAAGCAGAGAAGTTTAAAGCTCTGAAATGAATACATAAATCAAAGCTCTATATTTACTAGAAACAAAAGCTACTAGCATTTTTACCAGCTAAACAAAATATTTTTTCTAATGAGATTTCAGCTGCGTATCGTTTATCTTAAGAGAAAAATAATGGGACCTTACCTATTCCAGTAGCTCCAGAACTGGTCATGCAGGTAGGCGTGGTGGCTACATTCATCACCAAATGAGGCTTTGCTTTCAATCCAGTGAATTATGTGCCCTTCTACAGCTAAGGGACAAAGCATTACTAATATACAGTGAAGGGGAGAGAAGATTGAAAATTCTGAACTCTACACAGGCCTCTATGCTTCCCATTAATGAGCAGAGGCTTAGCCATAGCCATCGTCTAACAGATGCAATTACAAAACAATGCCTTGTATATATATGTTCATTACAAGGAACATTTATGCTACAATCATATCCCTCTTATTTCATTATCTTTTGCTTCAAAAGTCCTTTCCTAGTTCTGACACTGCCTGTGTAATTTGACAAGTGATGTGTCAAGTAGACCAAAGTAAGCCTGGCTTCTCAACACAACCATGTTATATAAATTCAATATTTAGAGAAATGACTTGAAAATGGCAACCAAAATGTCTTCGGGAGACATTTCCATTTCTCAAACATATATAGGAGTTTTAAGGCAGAGATTTCTTCTGGATCCATTAGTTCCTTCTTTTAGAAATAATCTTTTCCAACTATTTTACCTGTTTAAGTGTAATATTACAAAGCAAATATACTCTAGTCATATGTGTTGATATTAACATATTAAGAAAAAATAGAAAATGTATAGAAAAATATATCCCTTTTCTCCATAAACAAATATATAATTGAGTTTCAGGACTTACCAACTGGTACTTGTAAAATGAAGTCTGGTGTTTTGTCATAACCCTTTGCTCGGAGCTGATCTTCATCTAGAGGAAGAACAAATACTATTACTTATAACAGTATTCCATTAACAAGACAGCAACATAATTGCTTTTCTTTCTTAAAAATGTGTAAAAATTACTAATGCACTCATACATATCTTTCTTATGTATGCATATACATCTTTCTTATGTATGTCAGACTAAATGAACTTTCTTAACTAACCTGAAGCATACATATAAAAATGCTTCTTTGTCCCTTCTGTTTTTATGTCTTTATTATAAACATCATTAATTCAGGCTGTCATATGCTACCTTATTTTTTTGTAATTGAAAATGCTCAAAATAAAGTATTACACTTACTGATAGAAAGAAAAGGCTTTCTCCACTAGGACTATCTCTAATGCTATCAGCCAATATTGGCAATCTACAGTAAGGCACAAGCACACTGGCCTATAAGATTATGAAATAAATGGTTTCATTAAAGCTATTAAGAAAGTTTAGTTTCAATTAGTGAAAATCTGCTTAGATCCAAGAAAGGGAAAAGGACAATGAAATCACCACAGAGAATTAATTACCCTGCTTAATTCCTTTGGTATGCTATTGTTTCTGGCATTTGTCTGTTTTACAACTAACAATATGTAATTCTGAAAAGCAAACAGGCTTTGAGACTTTTTTCTAAGTCTGTTGGATTTCTTGATCCTCTGTAAATATCAATGATCCATTCAGAAGGAAAGGAAGCAGGAAAACATAGGAAGCTTGACTAAGTTGTAAAACAAAACAAAACAAAACAAAAAACTAGCCAGGTGCTTGCTTAAAAAAAAAAAAAACTCCAATATTTTCTAAATGCTGTCCTTGACTTCTAATAGCATTACAATGTGATTTCTGAAATGGAGAGTTCTCCATTAGATTTTGGAGTGACCTGGTCATTCAATTCCAGACATGGCTTTCTGTCTTCACCCAACCTCAACTAATGGCCCAACCAAGTAACAAGGAAGGCTGTGTAGTCTCTTAACACCTACTGGGCTGTTGACATTGTCATGCATCCCATTCGCCTTCCTGCATCACCTTTGATTAAAATTAATGGCCCATTCCCAGTGTTGGGTAGCTTATTTCCAATCCATTTGTCAGCTCAAGACAGTGGTTTCATGGCCAATGTTCAGAAACTCTGTTTTAGAACACTCTTGTGTACATTTTGAAAGATCAGCATTTTAGGTGTAAATAACCTTTTAATGACAAATCACATATTTAAACTAGATATTTAAGTTAAATGCTGTTAAAAGTTGATATTCTTAAACTATCATAAATTTGAAGGATGCCAAAATTCAGAACACTGTTCTTTCCTAGGAATATAAAAAATTTAAGTTAACTGTTGAGATAATGAAATAGAAATCAATCTTACTTAGAAACAAGAGAATTTCAAAAACTGGACTGCAGGCAAATAAGACTGGAAAAATTTCTATCCTCAAACTGAATTCTGACCACAACAAGAATGTTTAATGGAAAATAAACATTTAAATCAACTTGAGCTTATGTTTCAGGTAGCCAATGATGTGGAGAATTCCACCAAACTTGAAGAAATAGATAAACCAAGGTTAGTTAAAATAGTACAAATCAAAGAAAAAAGAGTAAAACTTCCTATGAACATTAAGAAAAAGGATGAACTCCTTTCCTTTGCAATGAAGATAAACCTCAACTTTGAAAAGTTGGGTTGACATTAAAAAACACAGAATAATATTTTATTAAAATGATCCTAGCTAGATCAACCTTTGCAGATGTTAAAATCTGTTTCAGAAAGAAAAATTATGTTTCTGACAGGAGCTCGAAATAAAATTTCAAAGGTCACCAAGCAATCCAAATGCACACACTAAAATTTTTTAAAAGGCAGACACAGTGCTCCTGTCACTGCACCAAAATTACCAACACAATACCTACAGTTGGAATTACATGACTTACTTAATGTGAGGAATAATAATAATAACCCCTCAAAACTTGAACATACAGTAGATGTATGTTCCACCTTTCTAGCTTTCTATGGAAAACTTCAATGTCTGGCCAACAGACATACACCCATTCACACACCCCCTCCCCAGTATGAAGTTGATCTAAATGTAATCGCACCCAAAGCATAGCTTCTAAAAGTCTGTGCCACCACCAGAGATATCAGTTGTTTTAAATTTTTTATAGAGTGGAAAGACCATGTATTTGATATCTTCTCTTTTCTTTAATGTATTCTCTGAACTCTCATTGCCTTTCTTCCCTCTGTTTCAACCTTCACAGTGTTTCTTTCATCTTAGAATTTCTAAGAAAAGAGGGGAAAAAAAAAAAAAAACGCGACCCCTCCTTGGGTTTCTGAGGCAGTATCACTACGGAAGTAGATTGCCCAATCTTCCTTCCGAGGAGTGGCTGGTGGGTTTGAACCGCCAGCCTTCTAGTTATCAGTCAAGTGCCTTAGGTACTACAGCACCAGAGCACCTAAAAAAGAAGGAGGGAGCGTAATTCGGCAAAGTTTGGAGGAAATGAGAAACAAGTATAAGGAGCCGCACACGTGAATAGATGGATGGTCCTGCTCACCTGGTCTTGGCCCCAGGAAAAGTTTCTATTACTGATGACTAGGAAATTTTTATGGTCAGTCTCAACTATTGGCCTGATTTCTTGGCCTTTGTGTTATGTTCCTCTCTTGTCTCCCACACTTTGAAAGATTTCTCACCATTAAGTCATTATTCAAAGCATTAGATACAGATTTAAAATTTGGTTTATATATTAGGGTTCCAATTCTGGGATCATGAGGTCTACAAACCTCAGTCATCAGCCCACACTACTTTCTTTCTGCTTCCTACTTTGTTCTAAGGATAGAATATGTTTCATTCTTATTTTTAAATTTTTCACCCTAACCACTGTCCCGCTCTTCCCATTAACATTATCCTTTGTAGTCCTCAACAAAGAAAACTGAATAAAATACAAGTGCATTTAAAAAAATGACTCTTGTCTTAGAAGAGGCCTGCCTAGACTGAGTGAAAACATTTCTTCCCTGCATCAACTCCGCATGCATCAACAAGGTACAGAAGGATCAAACTTAGCCCACAGTTCAACTTTTATTTGATAACGCTTGGTCTAATCTTTCATTCTTCATTTTTCTTGAGGTTTATCTTGATTGAAAATGAATATTCCTAATATTCTTAGGAAGATTTACTACTTTTTTCTTTGATGTGTACTATTTTAACTAACTTCGGGTTTATCCATTTTTTCAAGTTTTGGTGGAATTCTCCACAAAAGTCTCTCTGGGCTTGGTTCTTTTCTGTTGGGAAGCTCAATGGTTACTTTTTATTTCTTCTATGACTACTCATTGGTTTAACTTTCTATCTCATCTACAGTCAGTTTTGCTAATCTATATGTTCCTTGAAAAATCACAGATTTTATCCAGGTTCTTATATTTCTTTGCACATATGTGAGCCAAATGGTTACTAATGATTCTTTGAAGTGCCCAGATAGAAAATTAGATATTTCAATAACCCTCTCTCTATTTTTAGAAGCTCTGGTGGCATAGTGCCTATGGCACTTGACTGCTAACCAGAAGGCTGGTGGTTCAAATCCACCAGCCACTCCTTGGAAGGAAGGCTGGGCAATCTACTTCCATAGTGATACTGCCTCCAAAACCCAAGGAGGGGTTGCCATGAGTTGGGTCCAACTCTACGGCAGCGAGTTTAGTTTTTGGTTTTGTCTTTCTTTTTTTAAGAATAAATTATCAGTATTAAGACAAAAGTAAGAATAATATCAGCATTGAGACAAAAGTAAGAATAATATTAGTTAAAAAGGAAAAAACAACAATGGCAACATTATAGAATAGCACTTTTTTAGTATAACTTCATGAAATGGTTGGGGATCAGTAAGGAATCAATCTCCAAATCTTGTATAATTGTCTCAATCAGTAAATATAGCAGATATAAGGTTCTTTTGGTTTAAGTTTCCATTAAAAAACAATAACAACAAAAAATTTTATAACATAAGATAGTTCAAGATCCACTATCAAAACTAATGTAGTAAGTATATTGTAGCTTAAAAGTAGACTTGTTAGCCTTCACAGTCACGAAATGTAGGGCTTTTAGATAATGCTTAGCATATAAAGCACAGTATTTTTGAGCTAGTGTAGGTTTTAGAGATTACTAACTCAACGTTCCCATTTGCACAATAAAAGTAGCTAAAGAAGTTCAGTGACTAATAAGGCATTTTGGTTAGTTAAAAATACAGGATAAGAGCCATGTCAACCATGTTCCAGTTTGTGCCGGCACATTGTACACCACATTTAACTATGATAAATATTTAAATTTGATCATATATGATATTTGTAAGAGTAACTCTGATGGCACAGTGGTTAATTACTTAGCTCCTAAACAAAATGTTAGTGGTTCAAACCTCCAGCCGCTCCACGGGAAAAAGATGTGGCAGTCTGTTTCTGCAAAGATGAAAGCTTTGAGAAACCTTATATTTTGTCTTATAAGGATGTAGTGAGTCAGAATCAACTTAACGGCAATCGGTTTGTTTAGGTTTGGTTTTAATATTTATGAAGAGGTAGGAAAAATCTTGTTTTTTCTCCTGGAAGATTGCAAAACATAGGAGAGGTAGATGACCATCTGTGTGATACAGTAGAGACACCTGCCTAAAGAGGATGAACTAGGTAATGTCCTGATGTCCTAGTATTTCCATTGTCATCTCTCCAATTTAAACAAAATAATAATAATAATAATAAAACTGTATCTATAGATAAAACTGATATTTATTCTTTAAGTAACCCAGGTCTTTGTTTTTAAGTTGTCAGGCCTGCTTTAGTGGGCTTTTTGAAAGAGGAATTGCACATGCGTAAAGAGCACTGTGAAAGTTAATTTCTCTGGCCTTTTAATTACCCTCTCCTCCAAATACCCAAAATATCCAAAGCAATTAAGTGCTAATTACACAATTTCTTCTTTTAAAATAAAGGGCCGATTTTGAGTCAGAGAACAAAACACATCTGAAACCAGTTAACATACACTTAAGAATTACAGGAGAGGAGGAGGGCTACCAAGAGATCACTTGAAATTTTATTTTGTTAAAAGATTTTAAGAAATACAGTTGCTTCCAGGAAAATTATGCAAAATTTCAGTTCACAACATTTGATAATGAAAAGAAACATTCTGACATGACTTTTCATCTACAGATTTGTAAAAAGGTTTCTAAAAGGCTAAATCAAAATACATATGATTTTATATATATTTAAAACTACCATATTTTACCAAATTAGGGGACAAAGAAAGGACATAAATCAATACAAATTAAAACTACAGTATATCTCCTCTACTCTACTATTTTGTTTTTCTGTGTTCTATTTTTCAAAACACTTTTCATTAAATATTTGGAGCTGTGATCTTTGTAGTCCGTATTTTTATGTTCCCTTATGAGTGAGTTTCACAGCCTTTCCTACACAATTCAAGAAATTAGCAAGTTTCATTAATAGATGTTATTACAATATGCAAACCATGGGAGAAGGTACTCAGAACAGATTTGCATTTAATGGGGAGACCAATAGTATAGATAAATGAAATCTTTAAAGAACCCAAAATTTCATTGTAACTATTAGGTTTTTCCCCCAAAGACTTTTCCCCCCAAAGACTCTTATCAAAGTCACCAGTAAATAATACAACCAACTGCTCTGACCTTGTCCTTTGCTTATGTCTTTAGAAGATAATACTAATGAAAATTGACGTGTCCTAAAGATAAAAACCCAAGGAGGGGTCACTATGAGTCGGATCCAAGTTGATGGCACATAACAACAACAACAACAAATATAGGAAACAAATGGGAGGTCAAGAATCTGGGGGCACATGAAGAGAGGCTAGGTAGCCCCTGATGTATGGGGGCTGTGGAAAGACAGAAGACATATGTATCAACAACAAAAGTAAAACTATTCTATATTTTACACCACTCACACTTTGTTTTGTTTGCTTTTTGTTGTTGTTGTTGTTTGCCGTCAAGTCGGCCCCGACTCATAGCGACCCCTCCTTGGGTTTCCGAGGCAGTATCACTACGGAAGTAGGATTGCCCAACCTTCCTTCCGAGGAGTGGCTGGTGGGTTTGAACCGCCAGCCTTCTGGTGAGCAGTCAAGTGCCTTAGGCACTATGCTACCAGAGCTCCTTTTGTTTGCTTTACTGCCATAAAAAGAGATTTACAAATTAGTGCGGCAGAATAAAAAGTACCAGGGCAGATTGAAGGAAGGATACTAGATATAATGCAAGGTCCTGGGGCCAATGTCCTCTGGACAAAACAGGGGACTGGACAGTCACTACAGCCCTTTCCAAATCCAAAGTTCTGAGGAATGGCTGAATGTTAGCCTTTGTTTATGCCAGATCCTTTTAGCTACAGTCACTGATGTCAGACCCATTGGAGGCTAGCTCCATGTGTCCCTGAACATGCTAATATACCTGCTCAATGGGTAGAGGTATATTAGCAGTTTCTAAAACATAAAAACGGATCTCCTACACACACACACACACACACACACGACCAGGGAACCAATCCAACAATAACAGTAACCGATATAACTCCCAATGCCTTTTGCTCTTGAAGAGTAAAACCCTAACCTATAGCTAATCTTCTGCAGAGAAAGTAAAACATTGTTTGCTGTCCTGTACTCCATCCTGTCTGGCGTTGTCTATCTCCTACCTCTCTCTCACTACATGACTCTTTGTTGGGTGGTCAATCATCCCCAATATGACCTCCAATCATCTGGCCTCAGAGGTGGACACCTGACCCAAACCAGCTGATCAGAATATTTTCTAAGATTTGTTACGGGGCAAAAGAGTACCAACAATTTTCCTCTGTGATGGAGAACTCTAAGGACTAAATTAACTCTCAATGGCCAGTCATCATCTTGGCTGCCTGAGAATGAAGCCAGTACAGAGAAAAGCTGAATAGAAGGAAGGAAAGGGTGAGACACTGATGACATTGTTTTGTCTTTTGGACTTTAGACATTATCAGAAAGAAAGTTCTCTTTGCCGGACTTCCCAGGTTCATATCTGAGCCAAGAAATTCACCTTTTTAAATATGTGCGTAATATAGTTTGAACTGGATCGTTGCCACTTACTATCAAAATAGTTCCAATTTGGCCAGCAAAGATGATGATCAGTCAATATGAACTATCTAACCCAACGAATGGGAAGGGGAAGGCTTTAGTCCCTGAGCAGGATGACTATCATCGCAAGTGGACAGGGTAACTTTTCTTCAAAGTTCCAAAAAGCATGTCACCTTCCAGCCACACACATATTCTATGGTTCTTTTCTCTCCATCTTAGAGAGATGCACACACAGCACAGCATTCAATAATGGTTACTGACCATAGGAGAGTCCCTCACTATGACAATTTCTTCAGTAAGGGGAGAACAGAACTCCCATTCTCTGTTATATCATGCTCCCATTACTCTGAAAACTGCATTTTATTTTTAACTTTAAGACAGATCTGATTTTAAATAGTTGGTGCCTTATGAAGTACTCAACCATCTCAGTTTCCTTCAGCCTAAATAATCATGTTTTATTTCTAGTCTCTTCTCTGCTGCTAACATCTGCATGTAAACATAATCTCAGCCCTCTAAACCTCATCTGCTCCTGCTGCTGGTCCTTCACCTGCAGTCATAATCTCCTGTTTGTCACATCCTAAGCACTTCTCCAGCAGAGCACTGTTGCTTCAGGTGGGGAATAAAGCAGCAGGAGGAGATGAACTCTGAGAAACAAAGATCCTAATTTCTTACAGCAAGGGACATCTTGCGCAAAGCCTATTTGGCTTTAATGATTATACCCTCCTGGAGCCCCACAGAGTAGTACAGGAGTGCCAGAGGAGCACCCATGTAAAATGTGCTGGTTTGTCATAAGGCAAGACCAAACTTGGGGTGTGTGTGTAGGGGAGGACAAAGCAAATGTCTCTCAGGTGTCACTCAAAATAATTGCTAGCTTCTACAAATGGCTACATCCACTGGAAAGAATATAGTATCTCCAGAGCCATCCCTATTAAGCCAAACTGAACAAGAATTTGCATGAGATAGTGGCTGTGGAAGTCACTAATGAAAGTCTCTCTGACCTGGAGATAAGCCAACCTGTGGGAAGTGAATGCCTTATTCTTGGTCTTATGTATGAGCTCTTTCATATTTTTCCCTAACAGTACAAACAGTCTTGTCTTCTCACCATCATTCTTTTCTTTTCCTCCCCTGTCTTTATGACCAACGTCTCAAAAAAATAGCAAACAAACAAGTGAACAAACAAAAGTGAGAGAATGGGAGCATTGGTAGCATAGTACCTAAGGCATTTGACTGCTAACCAGAAGGCTGGCAGTTCAAACCCACCAGCCACTCTTCGGAAGGAAGATTGGGCAATCTACTTCTGTAGAGATACCCCCTCAGAAACCCAAGGAGAGGTCACGATGAGTCAGAATCGACTTGACAGCAGTGTTTTTTTTTTTTTTGTTTATAGCAAATCATGGTTTCATTAATCACTTGAGAGGTAAAAATGAAAACATCTGCAATGGCAGATAAAATTTATTTTCTATTTCATTGCTATTAGAAATAGAAGAAAGCCTTAGCAGATAAGTGATAAGAATGATCACAATGCTTATTGGTCAATTTAAAGCTTAAGAAGAGTACTTTGCACATCCAAGACTGGGTTTAGGCAGTGGGTTCTTCACATTTCCTGAGGCTTTAAATGCTGATCAATAAATGTTAATTCAAAATTAATTATCCTTAGAAGAAATGGCATGTACTTAATAACTTCAAGTTTTCTAGACATTTCCATGTTTGATTCTTTTTTTTTTTTCTTTTTTTAAATCCCCACATGTACCTGTCTATAGCAAGTACTTAAAATATACCTGTCTGCTGAACAAACAAAAGAAAGAGTGGTTAGATGGCCAACTCAGTGAGTTCAACTCACAATCCTAGAAACCCATGGTGACAGAAAGGACCCAGTGAGAGAGAGTAGATGAATAAGTAAAAGTAAACTTCTATCAGAATTTAGGAAAAGTTGCTCATGAGGCAACAGCATTTTCTTCATCTGTAAAGGGCAGCTACTGATTTTTACTATAATCTGTACTTTTCTTTCTAAGTTTTAATGAAAGCATGATAACAATCTTGAATGCATTTATTTTCATTATCAACACAAGCAAGTGAGCACCTACTAAGTTAGACATTAAAAATAGACTTTCATTCTCACTGGAAAGAATATAGCAATAAAATGTTCACGGCTGTGAGCATCTGTGAGGTAGGGGCTGCTTATAATCATCTCCATAACATAACTAACTAGCATAGTTCCTGTTATGTAGAGAACACACTCAACAAATGTTAGTTAAAAGAATGAATGAATTATAAATGAATGAATTACGATTCTCCCAAATATGCCTTTGTTTGTTGGTAGCTTGTCTGCCTTCTAGACCATAAATCCAAAAAAACAAGGACTTCATCTGGCTTGTGCTTAGTGCCCCAAATGGTACCTGACTCTGTAACTTATTTGTGGGAAAAATGAATAAATACATGGATGAGAAATATTTTTCAGTTGAAGAAACTAGTCATTTGTTCAACTTGTGACTTGTCTCATTACAACATGCCCATCTGCAGAAGTACAAAATAAGTAAGTTTATAAGATAGGATAAACATATGAGCATATAAGGGCTCTTTTTTCCTTCAGTATAGTGCCTGGATAGAGGTCCTGGTGGAGGAACAAGAGTTTGTCTGCTAACCAGAAGGTTGGCAGTTTGAACCCATCAGCCACTCTACGGGAGAAAAGATCTGGTGATTCGCTCCCATAACTATTACCGACCACAAAACCCTGTGTGGCAGTTCTACTCTGTCTACTATAGAGGGTCCTATGAGTCGGAATTGACTTCAATGGCACACCCAACAACATAGTGCCTGATTAAATCTTGTGCCATAGCACCTGCTTAGTACATGGTTTTGAATCAAGGAAATACAAGAAAATATTAAGGGTAGGAAAAACGTGAATTATTTTGATTTTTTTTTTTTTTAAATTTCTACTGTCAAGAGAGGTCAGATAAAATATATATTTTATAAAAATACAGATGGAGCACAATGGGTTGAACATTTGGAATGGGATAAAAAATTTCAGGGAAAGCCATAATTCCTAATGTAAGAATGATTAATACATAAACAGTAGGAATACTTGACTTTTCAAGTACTCCAGATTAGAAACCAACCGAGTGAAGTATTTTACATCTGCTTATAAAAGAATCAAAGTAAAACACACATGCTTGCAATGGCTTGCAACAAAATTCAAAGTGTACACATGTAAACATGAAAGAATAAGTAGTCTATTTATATACCAATATTTTGTGATAGTTTGCTTTAAAGTGATGTTCTATTTAAATTTGCCTGGCACAGAATTTTAAATCTAATTAATCATTGTGAAGGGGCATTTACAAGGTAAAGGAACAACAACCCCATAACAATATTTCATACAACGTTTTGGATTTTCATGTTTTAACCTTAAGTGAACATGTGTTAATTCAGTACCACATTGTTGTTGTTGTTGTTATGTGCCATCGAGTCAGCCCTGACTCATAGCGACCCTTCCTTGGGTTTCCGAGGCAGTCTCACTACAGAAGTAGGATTGCCCAACCTTACTTCCGAGGAGTGGCTGGTGGGTTTGAACCACCAGCCTTCTGGTTAGCAGTCAAGTGCCTTAGGCACTATACTACCAGAGCTCCTCAGTACCACATTAAAAGACTTAAATTACACAGAATAAATAAATACTTTTTTCATATATTATAGGGGAAACTTTTCAATATATGACCAAGGATGTGTGGAGTCAGCTAAATTTCCTATATATATATATATTTTTTTTTTTTAAGAAAGCAGTTAAAATATCATCTTTGGATATGTTTTAATAAAATAATTACCTCTGATCCCATAATACAGAGGAATAGAAGGGGCCCATCATTTTAAGTCCCCCTTTGTTACTTGCATGCATGTGGTAATAACTTTCTGCCCATGTTTCTGCATTGCCTTTTCCAGCCATGGTAAGTTAGGCCTCATACACTCAGTCTCTATTATCAAATAAGCAAAGTATAAAAACCAAACCAATTGTTAAGGAGTCTATTCCAACTCATAGTGACCCCACATGTGTCAGAGTAGAATGATGTCTATAGAGTTGTCAATGGCTGGTATTTTAGGGAAGAACACTGACAGCACTTTCTTCCAAGGTGCCCCTGGATAGACTTGAACCACCAACATTTTGGTTAGCAAGTGAGTGTGTTAACTGTTTGCACTACCTAATCCCTCTACTTTTTCTCTCATTTGGTGTTCCCTAGTTCTCAGGAAGGAAGCAGAGAGAAGCCAGGCTAAGCCAAGAGATGAGATAAAGGGCCTGAATATCCATAGGAAGGTGGTGCCAAGGGAGTGACACTAGACAGCTCTGGAAATTTGAGAGCTTAGCTGGTGGCTTACAACAAAAAATAGTTATTTTCAGATACCCATTCCTCACTTATCAACATGGTTAAGTTCCAATGAAAATTGGCATAATGCAAAAATGGAAGATGACCACATCATTACATAACTGCAAATTACATTATCACATAAGTGTCATTATATAACTGCCAAAACTCTGAGAATCATGAGCAACTCAAGTTGACACATAACCTAAACCATCACAGCCAGAGTTACTCTTGCCTTAAACTTCTGTTCATCAATGGCAGACATACTTTGTTAACATGCAAAATAGTTGCATAGTGGATTTTTCACTATTGTTTTAAAGGCAAAATATTGGATAATGAGATACATGATAAGTGAGGAGTAAGTTTATATAAGAGTCATTTTAAACATTTAAATTACCATGGTTAAAATGGAAGGAGGAGTTTCATTTATTGTAGAATGCTTTATGGTTTTCATGATCAGTTCTTAAATGTATGTCCTTTAAGGCTTAATTTCTAATGTGAAAGAAATATTGAAAGAAATAACTATCTGTAGTACGGTTCCACACTGGCACATAAATACATGCATACACATGGGAATTAAAAAAATCACGCTAAGTCTATATCAACAATTAATGTCTGGCATAAAAGTAATAAAAGCTTAGTATTTTGTTTTCAAGTAAAAGTATACCCCATTCAATACATGAACCAAACATATCTAGCATAAATTTTTCTAACCTTTCTTTTTAATATATAAAGCATTTTATAGATAATATTTCTTGTGTTTCTTTCTCTCAGAAGGCCTAGATTATGGTTCATATCTCATGACACCAAAAGTAATACTGCAACAGATATTAAAGCATTTTTTCAGCCACTTATTCTATAAAATATTAATTGCAAGACTGTGCATGTGCTGTACATACAGGGGCTTAGGTAACTGAGTTCCTGCTCAGTTCTAAATCAATAAAAGATAGCATGCACAGCATCAATCATTGTTCACTCTTCCTTTAGTACATAATAACTTCAAGTGGAAGATTTAAAAATACATATATGTTTAAGCACTCATGGAGATATTTGACACTAGAGAAGAGGTGAATAATACTTACCTAGGAAGGACAGGTTTTTCTCTAGAAGCAAGTCTCTTAGCAGGACTTCGTGCTCATGACCAATGGCACTGGGATGTTTTAGTTAAGGTAGGTAATGCAGAATTATACCATAAGGGTAATGCTAACAACACCAAATCTATACTATGAGATGAAATGGACAAACGAGACAATTATAGCAAACATTTCTACTTCTAGCCTACATACCTGAAGAATGAGATTTTTATACACATCTCTCATTTAAATGACTCAATGGAATTTTTCTTTAAGGTTCTCATGGAATTTGGTAAATAAATATTTGTAAATGAATGGGCACTTTAACTTCTTTTGAAAAGAGAAGTCGTTTTAAATATGTTATGCTGTGCTAAAAATCTGTAAAGGGCAGCTACTGACTTTTGCACATCCAAGAACTGAGGAGTTCAACATTGACTTTGACTCTTGGAGAACCCATGTTTATCAGAGTAGAACTGTGCTCCATAGGGTTTTCAATGGCCGATTTTTTGGTTGTAGATTGCAAGGTCTTTCTTCTGAGGTTCCTCTGAAGAAGGCTTCAACCTTGTGGTTAGCAGTCATGTGCATTAACCATTTATACCACCCAGGGACACCCAATTCAACTTAGTACATATTTATTAAGCACTTACAATATGCAGCAAAGAATCCCAAAGAACCCCAGTGTTTGTCCTAAAAATAATTTTAATCTTAGAGTTCTGTAAATCTTTTCTAATCTTAAAGCTGTGAATGCACACTTATTCAAAGCCAGTCTCTAGCAGCTCTTCTACTTCACTTCTAGTCAACTGTTTGTGATCTGTAATGTAGTGAAACTGAGATTGTTGAGAATTATATGTAAGCTGGAAGAAAGATATCTTAGTCAAGGACTGTGGGCTGGGGTGTGGATTGGAGGCTGTATACACACACACACACACACACACACACATACATATGTATATATCTTCATATATATGCATATATACACACACATACATAAATTTATTAAATGTTGACTATGTGGTAAGCATTGTGTTAAGTGCTTTATATAGAATATTTCATCCTCACAATTATTGTCACATTTATTTTATGGATGAGAAGACTGAAGCTTAGATGGGCTTAAAGAAACTACCCAAGCTCCAGACAGTTAATATGTGGCTGAGCAGAGGGAAAAAAATGGAGATTTCTGCAAAGGTTATGTTAAGACTTCCATACACCTTGTCTAACAGTATTAAAATTAATTATATAACAATAATAATCGATAGAAGTTATTATTGATTAAGCAAAACAAAAATAAGCAAAAAATGAAGGAATTGAAGATTTTTACCAACTTCTGCAGTCTGAAATTGACCAAACATTCAATCAAGATATATTGATAATTATTGGTGATTGGAATGCAAAAGTTGGAAATTAAGAATCATCAGTATTTGGAAAATATGGCCTTAGTGATGGAAATGACGCCAGAGATCACATGACAGAATTTTGAGAGACCAGTGACTTATTAATTGCAAACACCTTTTTTCAACAACATAAATGGAGGCTATACATGTGGAAGTCATCAGATGGAATACATGGAAATCAGTTCGACTACATACATCTGTGGAAAGAAGTGATGGAGAAGCTCAATATCTTCAGCCAAAATAAGGCCACGAGCTGACAGTGGAACAGACTGCTCCTATGCAAGTTTAAGTTGAAGCTGAAGAAAATTAAAATAAGTCAATGGGAGCAAAAATAACCTTGATTATCTTCCACCTGAATTGAGAGACTATCTGAGGAACAGATTTGATGAATTTAACACCAATGACCAGATGAGTTGGTTCATCTGGTCTTGTGCAATGATGTCAAGAGTACCATACATGAGGAAAGCAAATGGTCATTAAAAAAAGATAAGAAAGGAAGAAAAGACCAAAATGGATGTCAGAAGAGACTCTAAAACTTGCTCATGAATGTAATGTAGTAAAATGAATGGAAATGCTAAAGTAAAAACTCCTCAAAGGGTGGTTTGAGAGACAAAATAAAGTATTATAATGAAATGGGCAAAGACTTCAAATTAGAAAACCAAAAGGAAAGAACACACTCAACATTTCTCAAGCTGAAAAAACTGAAGGAAAAAAACTCAAGTCTAGGGGTGCAATATTAAAAGATTAAATGGTCAAAATATTGAATGATGCAGGAAGCATCAAAAGAAGATGGAGCGAATACACACAGTTACTGTATCAAAAAGAATTGGTCAATGTCCAACTATTTCAGGAGGTAGCATATGACCAAGAACCAATGGTACTGAAGGAAGAAGTCCAAGCTTCACTGAAGGAATTGGTGAGAAACAAGGCTCCAGGAATGGAATACCCATTGAGATGTTTCAACAAATGGATGTAGTCTTGGAAGCACTTTCATTTATGCCAGATAACTTGAAAGACAACTACCTGGCCCACCAACTGGAAAAGATTGATATTTGTGCTTATCCCAAAGGTGATAGTGATACAACAGAATGTGGGAATTATCAAACCATATCATTAATCTCACATGGAAGTAAAATTTTGCTGAAGATAATTAAAAAATGGGTGAAACAGTATATTAACAGGGAACTTCCAGAAATGAAAGCTGGATTCAGAAGAGGACAAGAATCAAGTGGTATCCCTGCTGATGTTAGATGGATCTTGGCTGAAAGCAAAGAGTATCAGAAAGATGTCTACCTGTGTGTTATTGACTATGCAAAGGCATTCAACTGTGTGGATCATAAAAATTATGGGTAATATTGCAAAGAATGGGAATTCCAGAACACTTAATTATACTCATGAGGACACTGTACCTAGAGCAAGAGGCTGTTAGTCAAATGGAACAAGGAAAGACGACATGATTTAAAATCAGGAAGGGTGTGCATCAGGGTTGTATCCTTCCAGCATACTTATTTAATTTGTATGTAAAACAGTCCAAGAAGCTGGACTATAGGAAGAAGAACATGGCATATCAGGACTGGAGGAAGAACCATCAGTAAACTGTGATATGCAGATGACACAACCTTGCTTGTTGAAAGTGAAGATGACTTGAAACACTTAGGAAGATCAAAGACTACAGTCTTCAGTATGGATTACACCTCAACATAAAGAAAATGAAAATCCTCACAACTGGACTGATAAGCAACATCATGAAAGACAAGGTAAAGATTTTAGTTTTCAGGGATTTCATTTTACTTGGATCCGCAATCAACACCCATGGAAATCCAACATTTTATTGCACTGGGCATGTTGTTGTTGTTTTTGTTAGGTGCCGTGGAGTTGTTTCCAACTCATAGCGACCCCATGCACAGCAGAACAAAACACTGCCTGATCCCTGCCAGTTCCACGATCCCTGCTATACTTGAGCCCATCATTGCAGCCACTGTGTCAATCCATCTTGTTGAAGGCCTCCCCCTCTTTCGTCGACCCTCCACCCCACCAAGCATGACATCCTTCTCCAAGGAATGGTCCCTTCTGACAACATGACCAAAATAGGTGAGATGAAGTCTCACTGGGCATATCTGCTGCAAAAGACCTCTTTAAAGTGGTGAAGAGCAAAGATGTCATTCTTAAGACTAAGGTGTGCCTAACCCAGACTATTATATTTTCAATCATCTCATATGCTTGTGAAAGCTGGGCAATGAATAAGGAAGACCAAAGAAGAGTTGATACCTTTGAGTTGTGGTGCCAGCGAAAAACACTGGAAGTACCATGGACTGCCAGAAGAATGAACAAATCTGTCTTGGAATAAGTGTAGCTGGAATGCTCCTTAGAAACAAGAATGGCCAGTCTTCGTCTCACTTACTTCGGTCATATTGACAGAAGGGACTATTTCCTGGAGAAGGTTATCATGCTTGGCAAAGTAGAGTGTCAGTGAAGAAGGGGAAGACCCTCAACAAGATGGACTGACACAATGGCTGTAATGATAGACTCAAGCATAGCAAGGATCGTGAGGATGGTGCAGGACTGGGCAGTGTTCTGCTCTGTTGTACGTGGGATTACTATGAATCAGAGTTTACTCAGCGGCACCTAAGAACAACAACATTTGATAAGCATTGTGTCACGTGCTTTATGTATATTATTTCATTCTTACAATTGTCATATTTACTTTATGGATGAGAAAACTGAGGCTTAGAGGGATTTAGGAAACCTGCACAAGTTCTAAACAGTTAATGTGTGGCTGAGCAGAGGTAAAAAACAGATTTTGCAAAGCTTATGTTTATGTCTTCCAAATAGCTTCTCTAAATTATTAAAATTACCTAATAATAATTGATAATAGTGATGTCATATATTAATACACCTTTGTGTTTATTAAGGTATCATCTTACTTAATTCTCCCAACAACCACATAAGTAGGCTATTCTTAGTCCTTTTTATACTCATCGTAAGTAAGTTTCAAGGAGGCAGGAATAGGAGTTTTAATTCTGATCTGTTTTCAAAAGGGATGAGATTTCACAAAGTCTGAAAAGAGTGCTATCCTATTCTTGTACTTCTGACAAAAATATGTGGTAATAAAATTATTACCAAATATGACTAATAACCTTAATTCTCTATTTCACTGATAACGTCAACCTGGTCACATTCACTTATTGGCTTACCAAGGAGGCTTTGATTCTGATCATGCACTGCAAATGCTCAATTTAAACAAAATAAAAAGTATATGCTATTTATTAAAAATTCCTAGAAAATTATTTTGCCCTTTATCAACACATGCAGGTCAATATCTTTTAAATCTTGTGATTAAAAGGATGGGCCACTCATGTCCACTGTCCAAAGAAGCACTAAAGCCCTGTCACTGTTACTGCCTTTTTACTCATGTTTTCCTTCCCCACCCCTTAATGCCTATGGCTGTTCATATTTAATTTCTGATTGAGAGAAAATAATAGAGTTACATTTTTAAATCACAAAATATCACACACTTGCAGAGAACATTGCTGACATTTGATGAATAACTCTCAGTGGTCTCTCATTAGTAGGGGCATCCCACATTTTAGAACTAAATTATTTACTTCTATTCCACATAAATGTGCTCTCACTTTTATTGTTGTAAATTATTTACATCTAAAATGTTGAATCATGAAACTGAGGTTACTGATGGTATAGAAATGAAACCCGCAGCATTTTAAGCTTCCTGCATCATTCCTGCTTCTTTCCTTGTTTCTCTGTTTAGGTCTTTGTCTAATGGCTATGTTCTAGAGTCACAATTGGAAAAGTTGAGGTGGCTGGTATCTCACATGTTCTGTGTCAGTGAATATGACCTGCAATGTAAAAGGTGTGGATGGGCATGGCTATGTAGGAAAAAAAAAAAAATGTAGGACATCAACAGGAAAAGAAATTGTAATGATAGTTTATATAGTCTTTGTTAGTGTGCTTTTTGTGGTATCTTATTAGTAAATGAGGCTGGGGCCTGAGGTAGGCAGGCCCGGGGTGCAGGCTACTTTCACTTGGGGGCAGCTCTATTTTTAGGTGGGGTTTGAGGTAGGTGGGCCCAGGGCTGGGGGCTGCTTTTCCCTAGGGTATGGCTCTATATTAAGGCTGGGGCCAGAGGTAGGTGGTCCTAGGGCTTGGAGGCTGCTTTTTGCTTGGGGGCAGCTCTATTTTTAGGCTGGGTCTGAGGTAGGTGGGATCAGGGCTGGGGCTGCTTTTCCCTTGGGTGTGGCTTTACATTAAGGCTGAGGCCTGAGGTAGGTGGGCCTGGGGCTTGGGAGCTGCTTTTCACTTGGGGGTGGCTCTGTATTAAGGTTGGGGCCTGAGGTAGGCAGGCCGGGGCTGGGAGTTTCTTTTCACTTGGGGGGAAGCTCTTTATTAAGGCCAGGCCCTAAAGTAGGCATGCCGGGACTCAGGGTCTGCTTTTCACTTGTGGGTGGCTCTATTTTAAGGCCATTGCCCAAGGTAGGCAGGTGCAGAGGGGTTAGGAACAACAAAGGGAGTTGAACTTGTCTGTCAGTTTGTTGTCCTGTGGTGGATTACGTGTTGCTATGAGGCTGGAGGTTATGCCACTGTGTTGCAAAATGCCACCAGGGTTACCCATGGTGGAGAGGTTTCAGCAGAGCTTCAAGGTTAAGAAAGACTTGGAAGAAGCAAGAGGCCATCCACTTCTCAAACAACTGGCCAGTGAAAACCTTATGAATAGTAGTGAAACACTGTCTGATATATTACTGGAAAATTTTATGAATAGCCCTGAAACACTGTCCAATAGAGTGCTGGAAGATGAACTCATCAGGTCAGAAGGCACTCAAAATGTGACTGGGCAAGAACCATCTCCTCAGAATAGAGATGACCTTAATGATATAGACAGAGTAAAGCTTTTGGGACCTCCATTGGCTGATGTGGCATGACTCAGAATGAGTTGAAACAAATGCAAAGATCCATTAATAACTGGAACACAGAATATACAAAGTATGAATCTAGGAAAATTGGAAGTTGTCAAAAATTAAATGGAACACAGATAGATCAATATCCTAGGCACTGTTGTTGTTGTTGTTGTTATGTGCTGTCGAGTCGGACCCGGCTCATAGTGACCCCCTTCTTGGGTTTCTGAGGCAGTATAACTATGGAAGTAGATTGCCCCATCTTCCTAGCACTAGTGAGCTGAAATGGACTATTTTTGGCTATTTTGAATCAGACAACCATACCATCCACTATGTTGGGAATGAAAAATTAAAGAGGAATGGTGTGGCATTCATCACCACAAAGAGTGTTTCAAGATCTGTCCTGAAGTACAACGCTGTCAGTGATAAGAAAATATCCATATGCCTACAAAGAATATCAGTTAATATTACTATTATTCAAATTTACGCACCAACCGCCAAAGCCAAAGATGAGGAAATTGAAGATTTCTACCAGCTTCTGCAGTCTGAAATTGAATAAACATGAAATCAAGATTTGTTGATTATCACTAGTAATTGGAATGCAAAAGTTGGAAACAAAGAAAAATCACCAGTAGTTGGAAAATATGGCCTTGGAGATAGAAATAACGCTGGAGATCACATGATAGAGCTTTGTAAGACCAACAACTTTATCAATTGCAAATACCTTTTTGCAACAACATAAGTAATGACTATGCATGTGAATTTCACCAGAAGGAGTGCACAGGAATCAGGTTGACTATATCTGTGGCAAGCGGCAATGAAGAAGTTGTGTCTTTGGCCAAAACAAGGCCAGGAGCTGACTGTGGAACAGACCATCAACTACTCATATGTACGTTCACGTAGAAGTTGAATATAATTAAAACAAGTCCACAAGACCCAAAATATGACCTTGATAATATCCCTCCTGAATTTAGAGACCATTTAAAGAATAGATTTGATGCACTGAACACCAAGACTGAAAACCAGATGAATTGTGGGATGACATCAAGAACATCATCCATGAAGAAAGCAAGAGGTCATTAAAAAGAAAAGAAAGGAAGAAAAGACCAAAATGGATGTGAGAAGAGACTCTGAAACTTGCCCTTGAAGAACGAGTAGCTAAAGCAAATGGAATAAATGACAAGATAAAAGAGCTGAACAGAAGATTTCAAAGAGCAGCTTGAGCAGACAAAGCCAACTACTATAAAGAAATGAGCAAAGATCTGGAGTTAGAAAACCAAAAGGGAAGAACATGGTTGGCATTTCTCAGGCTGAAAGAACTAAGGAAAAGATTTAAGCCTCTAGTTGCAATATTGAAAGATTCTATGGGCAAAATATTGAATGATCCAGGCAACATTGAAAGAAGATGGAAGGAATACACAGAGTCACTGTACTAAAAAGAACTGGTCAATGTTCACCCATTTCAGGAGGTGATATATGATCAAGAACCAATGGCACTGAAGGAAGAAGTTGAAGCTGCACTGAAGGAATTGGCAAAGAACAAGGCTCCAGCAATTGATGGAAAATCCATTGAGATATTTCAACAAACGGATGTCCCGCTGGAGGCACTCATGTGGTTATACGAAGAGATTTGGAAGACAGGTACCTGGTCAGCTAACTGGAAGAGATACATATTTGTACCCATTCCAAAGAAAGGTGATCCCACAGAATGTGGAAATTATTAAACAATATCATTAATATCACATGAAAGTAAAATATTCCTGAAGATAATTAAAAAATGGTTACAGCAGTATAATGACAGAGAGCTTCCAGAAATGGAAGCTGGATTCAGAAGAGGACATGGAATGAGGGATAACACTGTTGATGTCAGATGGACGTTAGCTGAAAGCAAAGAATACCAGAAAGATGTTTACTTATGTTTTATTGACTATGCAAAAGCATTCAATTGTGTAAATCATAACAAATTATGGGTAACATTGAGAAGAACGGGAACTCCAGAACACTTCATTGTACTCAAGAGGAACCTGTACATAGATCAGGAGGATGTCATTCGAACAGAACAAGGGGATATTGCATGGTTCAAAATCAAGAAGGGAGTGTGTCAAGGTTGTATCCTTTCACCACACTTATTCAATTTGTATGCTGAACAAGTAATCTGAGAAGCTGGATTATATGAAGAAGAACATGGCATCAGGATTGGAGGAAGACTCATTAACAACCTGCTACATGGATGACACAACTTTGCTTCACGAAAGTGAGGATGATTTGAAGCACTTACTAATAAAGATTAAAGACTACAGTCTGCAATATGGATTACACCTCAATATAAAGAAAACAAAAATCCTCAAAACTGGTCCAATAAACAGCTTCATGGTGGACAGAGAAAAGATTGAAGCTGTCAAGGATTTCATATTCTTGTTTCTACAATTAACACCAATGGAAGCAGCAGTCAAGATAGCAGATGATGCATTGCACTGGGGAAATCTGCTGCAAAGAACCTCTTTCAAGTGCTGAAGAGCAAAGATGTCTCCTTGAAGACTAATGTGTGCCTAACCCAAGCCATGGCATTTTCAATTGCCTTATATGCATGTGAGAATTGGACAATAAATAAGGAAGAACAAAGAAGAGAGCTGATGCTTTGAGTTGTGCTGTTGGAGAAGAATATTATGAGTACCATGGTCTGCTAAAAGGACTGTCCTGGAAGAAGTACAGCTGGAATGCTCCTTGAAAACAAGAATGGCCAGACTTCATCTCACCTACTTTGGTCATGTTGTCAGAAGGAACCATTCCCTGGAGAAGGATATTATGCTTGGTAAAGTGAAGGGTCAATGAAGAAGGGGAAGGCCCTCAGCAAGATGGAAAGACACAATGACTGCAATGATGGACTCAGATATAGCAAGGATTGTGAGGGTGGCACAATACCAGGCAGTATTTCCTTCTGCTGTGCATAGGGTTGCTATGAGTTTGACACTCGATGGCAGCTAACAACAACAACACCAACATTAGTAAATGACCAATTTACACTTTATTCTTCTTACACAAAGGTCTACATGTAACATTTTCGTAATGGAGTAGAAAGGTTTTACACCTATTTTATTTGCTAAATGTGAACTTTCTTTCTTACAAAACCCACTGCCACTGAGTCAACTCTGCTCATAGTGAGCCCCACTGGGTTTCTGAGGTGTAAATCTTTACGGAAGTAGATTGCCCAGTTTTGCTTCCATGGAGTGGCTGGTGGGTTTGAACCACCAACCTTTTGGTTAGCAGTTATATGTCTTAGTGTGCTACCAGAGCTCCTTTTCTTTCTTACCAAATGATGTGATTTATCAAGAGTAAGTAATGCAAACATTACCAAATTATGAGGACAGGAAACATAGATCATTTTCACTCACGTGGGAAACAACCATTTTTATTCAGTGAGAAATAGAATAATTTATAAAATCCCCATGATTATGTCATAGCCTGTTGATCAGTATAGGAAACAACTATGCCAAATTGACTGCCACCGAGTCAACTCTGCCTTATAGTGAGCTCCACTGGGTTTCTGAGAGATTTTTGTTATCTAAAACTGTTACTTCTTTAGTGTAAAGAGAAAGTCAATTTATCTATAACATTTCCAACCTGCTTTATTTTGCATGGAAAAACAATCAACAATTTGAAATTTCAGAAGGAAATAATTCTTCATTATGCTTTACTAATATAAACATACATAAAATGCAATGTCTAGAAAATAAAGCTTATAAAAATAGTAATTTTACTAGCAATTGGTATCATGGAACTGCAAAAATTATAATCTAGGCAGTGAATGCAATTTGTAGACATATATCATTATCTGTATCAGTTGAAATCATGTACTACATTAAAATCTACTGGCAGTAACATAGTCAAAAAAAGGAAAGTGAATGATGGCAAAAATGTATGGAAAATACTCCAAACAGAATTTATAATGTGCTATAAGCAGAAACACATAGACTTTGTCTATAATAATACCTATTATTGATGTATGGCAGTGACCATGGGCAAAACTTGTAAATAACCTTACAAGCTATTTTCTTCGCCAGCAGTACAGCAGTCTAGTTTCCCGTAAGCATCTTAACTATTACTGAAAAATAGCCTCCTGGCATTTACAAAGCAGTTGACTTCATACTTCAGACCATGCATATATAATCAGATAGTTATATTTAAAATCAATATGCAATCCTTCAAAGGACATTATGCTTTTAAAGCCTTAACTTTAAGTTGATTTTTAACTATTTTATGTGCTTTAAAATTAACAAGTAATTCAGCCCCAGATATCGTGAGATGGTGTTACTTGTTACTTAAACGTGCTAAACTTTATCACTATAGCCACATGAGGTTGGCATTCCTGCAATTCCTAATGTTATCACTAATTTTATGCTGAAAGTAGAAGTAGAGTTTCATTTTGGCTTAACAGAAGGCTGAGCTTGCTACAATACATTTTTATTAATTTAATCTAGATTAGCGGAACAGTTTTGGAGAATAAATATATTCTTAGGGATGAAATATTTTGTAAGGGGGGCTCAAATAAAAGACTATATTTCAAATGTTAACTTTATCTGTGAAAGAAAAAACGAAAATCTTTGTTAAAAAATGTAAAAGACTCAAAGCCTTTGTGAAACAAGGTGGGAAATAAATACACACATACAGATGTGCTCACACACTTGAGCGAGTACGTCCAACAAAGAGCCCCACTGAGTCACAACCAGTCCCAGTGCCAACCATGCTCACAAAACATGGAACAAGAGGAAGATGGTTATGCTATGAGAAGTTTGAGAATCATGGGCTTACATTGATAGAATCTTCATAAAAATTTCTTAACTATTTAAATAGCATTTTTAGTCAAGGATGATCAAAATACTTAGTATATTATAACACCATCAAATTTATTGATTAATAATGTCCTACTTTATAAGGCATTAACATTCATTCAAATCCTGTTTTAAGAAGTATGCAATAACTTTTTAAATAATGAAGAATACTTTATAATCCATAATAATTATTAACAATGTCTATAATGAAGAATGACTGCCATCTGTTTGCACATTAAATTTAATCCAGAGGGGGAAAATTAGCAAGGTTTCTCTCAAAATGTTTATTAGGAATCCAAATGACAGCTTAGATTTTAATCAGCATTTAAGCAATAAGAATCTACTGCTTTTAAAATGTGGTAGTTTCTGGCAGTATTTTAATCACATCTTCACCTTTAACTCTAGGCTCAAAATTTATTCTAGTAAACTCATTGAATTGGGCTCATTTTAAATGGAACTTTATTATATTTTAAAAAATGCTCATTGGAATGGTAAAATACAATCCAAGACAGTGTGTTACCTGCCTAATGACTCTGTACCTTTAAACTCATTGAAAACCAAGTGCTTTCAAATAAGCATGTGAATGTGCAACTGCTGAACTGACATCTTCCCTTGGCCCATCCAATTTTTCTTAAGCTGTAGGAAAGAATGGTCTGCAGTGACCCTCCAGTTGATTGAATGTAAAATAGAAGAGTATGAAATGTGTTTTGTGAAGCAGAACTTTATGTCAGGTTAAAGCTAGACACATCTCCTCCACTGAGTCCAAGCTCGTCAATTGTGCACCTAAAATTTTATGGGAAAGGATACTGTTTGATGCAGTCCACCAGTGGTCCATAACAGCAGTCGTTCACAATGCACTGCAGACAAATAAGAGAAGGGGTCTGGGGCGGGGTGACTATAAAAACCTATTACAGTTAACCAGCATCCTAAAAGCAGTAATTACTTTTCTTCCAAAAAAAAAAAAAAAAAGAAAAGAAAAGAAGAAAAAAAAGTGCTATCAAAAGGCTGCCCAGATTTAATCACAGAAAACAAAAATTGCATGCTTTTTATTCACTATAAAAGCAAGCTATTAAAAAGTGAAATGCTCTTCTCGCAAATATTGCATTGCCATTTATGGTGCACCCTGACCTCAGTGATAGTTTATGATGACAGTAATTAAATGAGGTTTAAAATCCTTTACTCTGCTAGGCAGATAACAGCATTGCCACTGAAAATAGACAGCTGTGATTAATACCTGATAGACCTGATTTGCTAGAACTCCATCTGGAATCTGAGAAGGGTCCCGTAGCAGACTATTTATAACAGACTTGGAGGCTGTGGAAGAAAAGAGATGAACTATTAGCAGACAGTCAACATACTTTCAATGCAACATGAGAAGTGACATATACCTACACATACATAGATCATGAAAATGAAAACATTACTGATACTGATCATTTTTTTCCTTATTTTTTTTCTATGAGAAGCTTTTAATTAGATCATTTTGCCAAGTTTATAAGCCACATTGCCAGATTTGATGATGACCTAATTTTTCCAAGGTAAATTAACAAGTACAGACCTAAAGCATATGTCTCTTTGCAGATAAATTAGCTTTGGAGAGGCCCACTTGGAAAAACACAACAAAAACAATCAGAAAAGAAAATATTTACCTTTTGCTGATAGGTATTTAATAACCAAGCATATGTACATAGAGAGCTCAGTGAAGGCAGGTCAGATTCAAAGACTTCAGGGATGTCAATAAAAATAGCTTTCAGCCAAGAACACATCTCTGAATTCTAGACCTTTCCAAAATAATTCCCATCATAGCCATAAAATATTATGTCCATTTTACAGGTAAGGAAAGTTAACTTCTGATGATGGAGGGAAACTTAAATAAGAAAATAAATATGTATGCATTTTTCTCCCAAAACATGCCTCATAACCTTTACTTGCAAATTAAGTTTACCTTAGCCCAGGAAAAGGCTCTAGAAGAGGGGCACCTAAGAAGGTTTCCAATGAGGGACACTGTATCAGATAACATCCTCTGAAAAACAAAGGCAGGAGATCTTGGTGTCAGTGTGTCCTGTGGTCAGGTGGCTGCCAAGGTGGCCAGACCTCCTCTCAATGCATGAGAGGAAGGCAAGTCTCTAGAATGGTCCAGGGAAAGCACAATCTGAAGCTAAGTGGACTACTGTCTAGGAATCAATTCTTTCAAGTCATCCAAATATTTAGCAAAATGAATGTGGGTAATGCCTAAAGAACACAACCTGAAATGCATATTGAGTAATTATTTAACACAATGAACACAGGCCACACATCTATATTATTCAGGTTCTGAGGTGGCTTTTGGCCTTTTCTTTTTAGATTATTATGTTCTTTATCCAGTTCAGTATCAAACACTGATAGATTTAATAAATTTAGTAAATACTGCAGAAAGAACTACGGAAATTACACCCATTATCAGGAGGGACCAGTCCCTAGTACTTTACTTGGTAAAGTAGAGGGTCAGCACAAAAGAGAAAGTTCCTAATGAGAGGAATTGACACAGCAGTGGCAACAATGGGCTGAAACAGTAATGACTGTGAGGGTGGTGCAGGACCACACATTGTTTTGTTCTGTTGTACATGTGGTCCAACTATGAGCTGGAACTGACCTGATGGCATTTAATAATAACAACAACATTTAAGCATAGTACTGAGTGAAAAAAGAAGAAATGAAGTACAATTATTTCAATTATTGACTATTATTAGTCATATAGCTATATGCATATATATATTATTTAAAAAAAACCAAAAAAACCCAAACCCACTTCCATCGAGTTGATTTCCACTCATAATGACCCCCATTTGGTTTCCAAGGTGGTAAATCTTTACGGATGTAGATTGCCCCGTCTTCTTTCTGCAGAATGGCTGGTGGGTTTGAACCACTAACTTTCTGGTTAGCAGCCTTAGGCACTGCACCACAAGAGCTCCTTATATGTATATATATGTATATATGTATATATATATATATATATATATAGGAGCTCTGGTAGCATAGTGGCTAAGGCACTTGACTGCTAACCAGAAGGCTGGTGGTTCAAATCCACCAGCTACTCCTCGGAAGGAAGATGGGGCAATCTACTTCCATAGTGATACTGCCTTAGAAACCCAAGGAGGGGTCATTATGAGTGGGTTCGACTGGACAGTACATAACAACAACAACAACAAATATATATATATACACACACACATACATATATATATACACACACACACACACATATATGTATGTATACACATGCACACACGCACACACACACATATATATTGCCATTGATTCAGTTCCAACTCATGGTGACCCCCATTGGATTTCTGAGGGGTAAATCCTTACAAAAGTAGACTGCCCAGTCTTGCTTCCATATATGCATTTAAAAAAAAAAAAAAAAATCACTGCCAGTGAGTTGATTCAACTCCCAAGGATCCCTCCCCTTGGCTTTCCAAGTTGGCATCTCTACGGAAGTAGATTGCCCATTCTTCCTTCCAAGGAGTGGCTGGTGGGTTTGAACTGCCAGCCTTCTGGTTAGCAGTGCCTTAGGCACTATACCACCAGACTTCCCATATATGCATATAGCAATGTTTTTATATATATTTTTATATACTTAATAGCCATTTGAAGACATGTTTATGCAACAAACTGTTGTTGTTGTTGTTGTTAAGTGCCATCAAGTTGTTTCCAACTCATAGCGACCCCATGCACAGCAGAACGAAACACTGCCCGATCCCGCGCCAGCCCCACAATCCCTGCTATACTTGAGCCCATCATCGCAGCCACCGTATCAATCCATCTCGTTGAAGGCCTTCCCCTCCTTCGTCGACCCTCCACCCTACCAAGCATGACATCCTTCTCCAGGGAATGGTACCTTCTACAGAGGCTAATATGGAATCCTGAAAAGAGCATCACACAAGGAATGCTATCCAGCCCTATCTCTATAACTAACCACAACTGGGCAAGTTATGTACCCTCTCAAATTCACCATCTTCATCTGTAGAAAATGTTCATATGATCTGATCTGAATCTCTTACAGGGTTTTTGTGTCACTATAGAAAATAACTACAACAGCATTTTGTTCAAGTTTAAATGGTAGTGAGAAGCTATGCAGACTTAGGCATTTTCTTCATATAAGCATAAATTGAGCCCAATTATTTCTGAAAGAAATTAGTAGGAGGAATAAGTGGTACAAATATTGGGAATATGAAGTGCAAATCGTCTTATAGTAAAAGAAAAGATTCTTATAGCAGCAGTATTAAATAGATGGTAATGTCCCTGAAGAAAAACATGGCATCAGGATTGGAGGAAGAATCATTAACAACCTGAGATACGCAAACAATACAACTTTGTTTGCTGAAAGTGAGGATGACTTGAGGCACTTACTGATGAAGGTTGAAGAATACAGTCTGCAGTAT
>NW_006921655.1:6700448-6703160 GCF_000298275.1 Orycteropus afer afer
GACCATTCCCTGGAGAAGGATGTCATTCTTGGTAGGGTGGAGGGTCAACGAAAGAGGGGGAGGCCTTCAACGAGATGGATTGACATGGTGGTTGCCATGATGGGCTCAAATATACCAGGAATCACCGAGCTGGAGAGGGATCGGGCAGTGTTTTGTTCTGCTGTGTGTGGGGTTGCTGAGTTGGGAACGACTCGATGGCACCTAACAACAACAACAACAATGTCCCTGTAAACTCACTCAGTTTTTCTAGCTCAATTATAAGGTTCAGCCAGTAGGAAGAGACCAAAACATTCTCTCCTGGATTTGGTCACTTTGTCTGAGGGTACTTTCTCTGGTTAGCCTTTCAGCCACCAGCTGGTAATGGCAAACACAATCTGTTACCAATAATGCCTTTAGTGTCTCAAGGAAACAACAGTGCTCTGTACTTGGCTATTGCTAAAGTGTCTCAGACCTGTGTGAGGAAAAGATTATTAGCATAACAATGGCCAGAAAAAATGGGCAAACATGCTATCCTGATGGAAAATTAGTGACCTTATACCAAACTATACAGACACTCATAGCTAAGATCATAAAACAAAGGCTCTTTTTTTTTTCTTTTTTCCAAAAGAAGAGGAACACTATTCTAAACCATAAGCAACACAGGTCATTTATCTTATGAGGGCAGAGAGGGACATATTATAGAAAAAAGAAACTGATGACGTTTTCCTCACAATGTAAATTTGGGAATAATGTGCTTATCACAATTAGGAATCATAGCCAATAAACATTTTAAAAATCTTTTGAATATACTTTGTAAAACACTATTCACATCAAAGAAAGCTCATGAGAGGAGTCAGTCATTTTAAATTAAATAGTAAAAACTGTGTATTGAGTGCATATTCATTTTTAATTTTTAATTTTTATTGTGATTTGTGTGAAAATTTACAGAGAAAATTCACTTTCCATACAGCACTTCACATACACTTTGTCTCATGACATTGACTACAATTTAACCCAATGCAACAGCTTCCCTCCCACTTCCTCTGGACCGTCACCTCTTCCCTGTGTCCATCCCTCCATACACCTCTGCCCTCTGAGCTGTCTCCCTGTGCATAAACAGCTCTTCTTTTTCTCATGATTGTTCTCTCCAAGGAGTTTATTTACCTCAGGTAAATGTTCAACTCATATGGCTGTCTTTTGTTTGGTTGGAAGCCACAGGTGTGCGTTCAATTCCAGACATGAAGGGCAGCTAGGGACCATAGTCTCAGTGGTACCATGAGGCTCTATCAGACCAGCAAACCTGGTCCTCCCTCCCCTTCATTTTTTCCCCACAAATGATTTTGAGTTTTGTTCCACATTGTTCTCCCTCTCTATCGAGTATCTCCTACATAGATTGCCCTCTGACTGGTTGACAGTGGTAGCCAGGCACCATTTAGTTCTTCTGGTCTCATAGTTGTATAGGCTGTGGATGGCATGGTGTACCAGTTGCCAGACTAATTGTTTCCATGAATCTTTGGTTTTCTTCTTTCTTCTTTGCTCTGGATGAGGAGAGACACATCGTTGCATCTAGATGGCTGCTTGCAAGCTTTTAAGATCCCAGTCACTACTCACCAAAGTACGAGGTGGAACAATGTTTTGTTATTATGTTATGCCATTTAAGCTTGATGTCCCCTGTGACTATGGTCCCGAGCCCACCAGTTCAACTACTCGGTCCCTCTGGTAGTTGGCTGTGACCAAGAAGTGACTACAACCTTGTCCCTTGTCAACTCTACTATACCCCTGGGAATTCTTATATATCATACAAATACACTAATAGGACCATTGTCTCCCAACCCTATACATGGTCTTGGGTACACTCCCCACTACAGAGACATACCTAATAGTTCAGCCTAGCCCACCCATCTATCCACCTGTATACCCATGTTTCCCTTCACTGACAACACAGTACTATATGGGCAAAAGGGTTCATCATTGTTGTCTGTAATTCCCATGTACCTCTCTATGTTCTCCTATTCCTCAGCCACCATGTTGATCACTCACATTTGGAACACTGCCCTTCTCTTCACCCAAATCAATACTTATCTCTACCTATCTAACAGTGTTCCCTCCCCTCCCCTCCCACCCCTGGTAACCAATAAAGAAAATTTCCTTCCATAGACAGACCTTTCCTTGACTTTCACAATAATGAACTAATACAATATTTGTCTTTCTGTGATTGACTTATTTCACTCAGCATAATGTCCTCCAAGTTCATCTATGTTGTGCGGTGTTTTGCAGATTCTACGTTATTCTTTAGGGTTGCATAGTATCCCACTGTGTGTATGTACCAAAGTTTGGCTATCCATTCCTCAGATGATGGACATGTAGGTTGTTTCCAACTTTAGGCTATTGTAAATAGTGCTGCGATAAACATGGGTGTGCATATGGGTGTGCCCCAGGGACAACTCAGGGACGTCCAAAGCAGCAGGCCGGAAGAGCAGGAGAAAGGGGATTAAAAGCCAGGAAGCCAGACAGAGGTACATTCAGCCACAGGGAACCAGGTGGGGGTAATACGAGAGGTCTCCAACAGCAAGACAAACTTGTCTGTCGGTTTGTCCTACTGTGGTGACATGTAGAAGTGAGTTTTGAGGCTGAGCCTCTGGTGTTTAAAACCCAGTGAGATGCACCTGGTGCACAGGTAACAAACCAGCTTATAGACTGAGACAGACTAGGAAGAAGGAAGAGGCCGTCCAC
>NW_006921655.1:6708460-6714456 GCF_000298275.1 Orycteropus afer afer
ATTTTGGTATGCTATGTTTTCATTCTTGTTTGAGTCAAGGAATTTTTAAATTTTATTTTAATTTCTTCTTTTAACCAGTCATTCTTAAGGAGTTTCTTCTCTTAACCAGTCTTTCTTAAGTTTCCATGTGTTTACTCTTTTTCTGTTGATCTTACTGTTGTTGATTTCTGATTTGATAGTGTTATGATCTGAGAAGATACTTTGCAATATTTCAATGTTTTTAAATTTATTAAGGCATAACTTATGGTGTATCATGGAAAACATTCCATGTGCACTGGAAAAGAATGTATATTGTGCTGTTGTTGGGTGAACTGCTCTGTAGATATCTATAGGTCAAACTGGTTGGATTGTATCGTTTAGCTCTTCTGCATCTTTGTTGAGTTTCTTTCCAGTTGTTCTATCTTTCATGGAAAGTAGTGTATGAAAGTCTCCCACATGACTGTGGAGTCATCTATTTGCCTTTTCAATTCTTTTAAAGTCTGATGTATGTATTTTGGGACTCTTTCATTGGGTCCATAGATATTTATTATGGTTATATCTTCTTGTTCAATTGTTCCTTTAATCATTATATAATGTCCTTCCTTGTCTCGTATGGTGGTTTTTGTCTTAAAGTCAATTTGATCAGAAATTAATATTGCTACTCCTGTTCTTTTTTGCTTGTCATTTGCTTGATATATCTTTTTCCAATGTTTGATTTTTAGTCTATTTTTGCCTTTGTCTCTAAGATGGGTCTCTTGAAGGCGGCATATTGATGGGTTTTGTTTTCTTATCCTATCTGCAACTCTCCATCTCTTGATTGGTGCATTTAATCCATTAACATTCAGTGTAATTATCAACAAATATGAATTGGTTGCTGTCATTTTGTTATGTGTTTTTTCATGGTGTCCCTGGTTTCTTTGTTCCATATTATGTTCTATGCTGAGCTCATTATGTTTATGGATCATGTATTCATTTCCTTTGTTGCTGTTGTTTTAGTACTTGCTGAATATTTCTGGTTGTCTTCTTTTTTATTGTGATGTGAAGGTTTATAATTTTTCTTTGAGGTTACCCTCTGATTTATAATTTTGTCCCTGAGATTAGAACAGTCCATTCTATCATGCAACTCACTTGACTTCCTCACCATTTTAGAAGTCCTGTAACTACACAGGAAATTACTTTTTGTTTGTAGCTGTCCTCATTCATCAATTGATGTCTCTGGTTCCCTGTTTACAATCTTCTAAGCTTATTTTACTTTGGATATGTCCATAGCTGTGGTTTCTGGATTATGTCATCTTGTGTATTAATGGTCAGGTGCTGTTTGCTATTTTTGGTTCTTTCTTCAAAGGACTCCCTTTAGTATTTCTTGTAAGGTTGGTCTGTTTTTAACAAATTCGCTTAGTTTCTGCTTATCTGGAAATCTTCTAATTTCACCATCAGTTTGATGGGCAATTTTGCCAGTTATATAATTCTTGGTTGAAAATTTTTCTCTTTCAGGGTTTTATATATACCATCCCATTGCCTTCTCGCCTGCACGGTTTCTGCTGAGAAATCAGAGCTATTCTTACTGGTGGACCTTTGTAAGTAACTTTTTGTTTTTCCTGTGCTGTTTTCAGGATTCTGTCTTTGTCTTTAGTTTTGATGAATTTGATTATGATATGTCTTGGTGATTTTCTTTTGGGGTCTATCCTATTTGGTGTTCATTGGACTTCCTGAATGGATATATTCTCATCTTTCATCATATCAGGAAAGTTCTCCTCCAGCAAATCTTGGATAATTTTCTCAGTGGTTTTTTTATTCTCTTCCTGTTCTGTAATTCCAATGACATGTAGGTTATTCCTTTTGATGGTATCCCACATGAACCTTAGGCTTTCTTCATTTGTATCCAGGTATTTGTTTTCAATCTCTTAATTCTGTCTTCCCTTGCATCAATTTTGCTCTTTTGCCCTTCCAATGTGTTATCTATTTCTGACAATTTAATCTTCTCAATTTCTATCTGTAGATTTAGAATCATTTCAAATTTTTCACTTATTTTGTCATTTTGCTCTTGTATTTTCTTCCAAAATTCTTCTAGGGTTTTGTCTGTGTTTTCCCTGGTCTGTCTTTCAATCCTTTGGAGATACCTAAATATAATTCTTTTGAATTCCTTATCAGAGAGGTCTAATGCTGCTTCTTCCTCAGGGATGTGTTCTGGGTCTGTATCCTGCTCCCTTGTTTCTACCAGTTTATCTTGCTTCTTTTTGTGGACTGTGATGTCCTGTTGTCTCCAACACATTGTGGCATTGTTGTATTTATATCTCTGTTAACTGTTTGTGAAGAGCACCCAAGGATGAGTCAGGCTCTTCTTGGTGGTTGTTTATCATTGGCCCATTGGTGGAGAAGGAAGTGGTGGCCCTCCCTCAGTGAGTGAAGCTGCAGGAGGTGTGGGTGTAGTTTTGTCATATGTGAACTGTTGTTCTTTTCCACTCGGTTAGACAAAAATATAATCATCAAAAAAGTAGAAGCACACGGATGAAAACACACTGTGTAATCACACAGGAACAGTAACCAAAAACAGATAAAAGGGAAAAAGAGAAAAAAAAAACAAAAAAACCCTGCAGTATCTGGGGAGAGGGCAATAAGAGCAAAAAGGTAGAGAAGGAGAATAATGAAGAAAAAAATGGGAAAAACACAAAAAGAAAAATAGGGAATGGGGTTAACCACAAGAAAAGGAAAGAAAGAAAGAAAGAAAGAAAGAAAGGAAGGAAGGAAGGAAGGAAGAAAGAAAGATGCAACCAGGAACAGGGGAAAGTTAAAAAAGCTGAAAACTAGAACTGGGAGGGGAAGAATAAAAAATAATAGTAAAAAGGACAAAAGTAATAATAACAATAGTATTTTTAAAACAGATAAAAGCTAAAAAGCAGAAAAAAGAAAAAAAAATTTTGGGCAGGGCTGGGCAGGGCACCCTGGCCCTGTCCAAGCACAGACTGGGTTGGAATTCCTGCCAGCCCAGAAGGTGGGTGGGAGTGAGGGATGGCCACACCTCCATTCACCAAGACGGTGTGGGGCATAAGAGTAACAAGGAGAATGTCACACCTTTCCAGTCATCCAGGTTCAGAATGTCCTTGTGGTTCCTGGCAAGTGGATCCTGTTCTTAAGTCCTTGGAATCTGGGAGAACACTGTCACTAAAAATATCCAAAATGGTCACACTGCACTTAAAAACATTCAAAAGTGGCTGCACCCTCTGGAGAGTCAAAAGTCCACAGCTCAGCCCACCTTCCTCTTCACTGCTTCCCCTTTTATTCCTCAGCCACCAGAGCAGTCCTCTGTGTAGTCCCTGGGTAACAGTGCTGATATTTAGGTTAATTCTTAGGTCCTACCACCACTCAGCAATATCCAAGCTCTCTGTACCATCAGAATCACTGCCAGACCACAGCTCCATATGTCTCCTTTTTTGGTGTTTTCATGTAAATTCTTCTGCTAGTTGGAGTTTAGTCCTCTTCTATATTCTTCCCTTTAAGGCTCAGGGTTCCAGGATTATCTTTTGTATCTGTGTTAATTGGTTCCCCTTTCCTTTGTTGAAGAGGGTCTGTGCAGTCTTTCTGCCTATTCTGCCATCTTACCAGAACTCTGAGTGCACATTCATTTTAAATTCAACAAAATATCTTTTCTCATCTTATAACCTGCCATTATTTAGAGAGAAAGAGAGAGAGAGAGAGAGCTCACAACTAGGAAGTCAAGGCCTCTGCTGCAGGCCCAGGACATGCCTGCTCTCCATATACAAATCTGACCACTCAGACTGTCAGACTATGTCTGTGTCTCTAATCAAGCCAGAGAGTACAAACTACTTTTACACACATATTCTGAAGCTCAAGGACAACCATCTCAAAGAGATGTATAATGACAATGACATTAACCAGATAAAAAAAGTCAATTTGACAATCTTGAGATGCATTCAGGGTAAGGGTCTCAAGGAAGCTGTGGTTTTCATGGAAGCAACAACTTACCTGGATGCTGTTCTAGTCTACCAACTACTTCTGGCCAATTTGTAACCTGCTTTTTTGACCACACATGAGAGGAGTCTTGTTTTCCCGAACCTTTGCTGGAAGCATTAAATTCTGTTGATTTCAGTTTACCATGCCACTACATCAGCTACTGAGATTTCAAATTTCTACCAAGCAAGTAAAAGCAAGAATTCATGGGTCACTTGGAACTAGATCCACAGGAATATGAGTAAGTTGGTACCTGTTAAAGCAGGTTATAACTGGCAATAGGCAATTGATGAACTAAGCAATAATGCCTGAATAAAGATTGTGATCAATTTATTGTGAATATTTGAAACAGAAATAAGTCAAGAGCCTAATACTATAAACATCGTACTATTACCACCCTGATTTTAAAAAATGTTAAGATTTATTTAGCTACATTTGCTTTAGATTTAAAGTATAAAACAAAATATAAAGATATAGCTAAAGTTTCCTTTGGCCACAGATCACATTCTCCATGCTTGTTTCAAATAGTTAACGATCATTCTGAAGCTGAGATCTTTCAGTGTCAGCCTGGTTTTTTACCTGCTGCCACAAGTCATATCAACATTATTTTGTATTCTAAACTTTGCATAATTTATATAGGTATCCCTAGGTGGAGTAGTGGGAGCTCTGGTAGCATAGTGCCTAAGGCACTTGACTGCTAATCAGGAGGCTAGCGGTTCAAACCCACCAGCCACTCCTCGGAAGGAAGGTTGGGCAATCTACTTCCTTAGTGATACTGCCTCGGAAACCCAAGGAGGGGTCGCTATGAGTCAGATCGAACTCAACAGCAGTGGTTTAGGTGGTATAAGTAGTTAACTCACTCAGCTACTAACCAAAAGGTTGGCATTCAAGTTCAATCAGAGGCATCCATGAAGAAAAGCCTGGTGATCTTCTTGTGAAAAAAAACAGCCACTGAAAACCCTATGGAACACAGTTTAAACTAACACACAAGGAGTGTCCATGAGCTGGGATCGGCTCGACAGTCACAGGTGGTATAACTGATGTACTGTGCATATCTTTTCATATCTTAATTTTTTTCATTCAAAATTGATTTTTCCACTTTAACCCATGTTGAAATATGTAGATCTAGTTCATTTATTTAAATAGATATTCAGCATTTTATTTTATGAATGCTCCACCTTCATATTATCCTTTCTTTTAGAGGTGATATTTAGGAATTTTTCTGGTTTTTTGCTCTTACTAGCAATGCTGCAATGAACATTTTTATGCATATCTTCTTGGGCTTCTTTTTTGATGGCAGCTCTTTAGAAGTACAATTTTGGGTCATATGCTATATGGATCTTCAACTATAATAGCTATTTCCAAGTGTTTTCCAAATAAAATGAAATACTTTAAACTCCAATCACCAGTACATGGGAATTAAATTTTTTCCATATTCTTTCTGTCTTTGTTTCCTACTATGCTGTAATAAAACACCCACCACAAGTGGGTGACTTTTAACAACAGGAATTTATTGTCTCAATCTTGGGGGCCAGAAGTCCGAATTCAGGATGTTAGCAGGGCCATGCTTTCTCTGTTAGTTCTAGGGGAAGGTCCTTCTTTGTCTCCTTCAGCTTCAGGTAAACTCCAAGCATTTCTCGGTATACTTGTCTATCTTCACCCTATGTGTGACTGACTCTCTCCATGTCTGTTTTTTCCTTTTATGGGACACCACTCAGAAGGAATTAGAGGGTACACTAATATAAACTGGCATAACATAGTCCCAAAGACAATGGTCTACAATGGTCTTACTTTGGTGAATAGCGATTGGGATTTTAAAAGCTTGTGAGTGCCTTGTCCAGAGCAAAGAAGAATGAGGAAAACCAAAGATTCATGGAAAGAATTAGTCCTAGTGACTGGTACACCATGCAATCCACAGCCTATATGACTATGAGACCAGAAGAACTAGATGGTGCCTGGCTACCACTGTCAACCACTTGGGGGGGTGGAATCTATGTAGGAGATCCTAGATAGAGAGGGAGAACAACATGGAACAAAACTCAAAGTCA